>NW_015173178.1:96847-143731 GCF_001447785.1 Gekko japonicus | reverse complement strand
CTACTGATCTGTAATGTTCCAGAGGTGTTGTAATGTAATACTCAGTTTCTCAAACGAGTGTATGCCTGTCTGTTGGTCCACATAGGAGTCTTGATCCTGGTTGTGTGGTGGGCTAGTTGTGGCAAATGGTAGGGAAGCTCAGTATGAAGTGAGATGTGTCCTGGTCTTGTGTCTTACAGATAATCTTACAAATAGTCCTTTGCATTTATATCCTGCTTTCAACTTTAAAAGGATCATAATGCTGATTGTGTGAACTTAGGCAAATCACGAGAGGTAGAGCAGGAAGGGTGCTTAGTTCTTGTGGCCCTTTCTTACACGTCCAGGTTAATGCTGATCGCCACTTTGGGGCCAGGAAGCAATTTTTCTCCAGGCCAGTTTGGCCCCCAGTGTTCCTGGAGGTTTTTTAAAATCATATTCTGGGCGTGGGTCACTGGGGTGTGTGGGGGGTATTGGTGAATTTCCTGCATTGTGCAGGCGGTTGGACTAGATGACCCTGGAGGTCCCTTCCCACTCTATGAGTCTATGATTCTATAATTCACCCAGGCTGGCTGTGGGTACGCCAGCACCTTTGTCAGGCAGAAGCGCATGAGATCCTCCCCCTCCCCTTTTCCTTCGCCCAACTTGGAGGTGAAGGGAAGGAAGAGGGGGGAAAGAATGGATCCCAGGTGCTTCTGCCTGTCAGAGGGGCTGGTGCACACTTCCGGTTATATGCTAATACGTTATGCTAATGAGCTCCTGCAGCTCTTTTTTCTACAAAATGACCCCTGCTTATTAGCATAACTTATTTGCATATGCCACACCCCCTGACATCACCGGAAGTGTGTCAGAAGGCAACACCCACCACTCAGGCTCCACTGGACTGCTAGCTAGAAGAAGAAGAAGAAGAGAAGAGATTGGGTTTATACCCCGCCCTTCACTTGGAGTCTCAGAGCGGCTTACAAACTCCTTTCCCTCCCCCTCCCCACAACAGACACCCTGTGAGGTGGGTGGGGCTGAGAGAACTCTGACACAAACTGCTCTTTTTCAAGGACAGCTGTGCTAGAGCTTGTGACTGTCCCAAGGTCACATCAGCAGGTGCAAGTGGAGGAGTGGGGAATCAAACCGGGTTCTCCCAGATTAGAGTCAGATTAGAGTCCGCGCACTTAACCACTACACCAAACTGGCACCAAACGTGCAGATTGTGTCCTCGCAGAGGAGGGAGAGCTTGTACCTAAATAAAACTTGGTCTTAAAGGTGCCACTGGACTGTTTTGGATTGGGGGACTGGGAGGGCTCTGCAACTTACCTGGCTGCTTCTTGCTCTGACTAAGGGCTGCTGGGAACAGGGAATGTGGCTTGTTGCATGTGCCCGCCCCCTGTGCGCTCCTGCAGGAAATGACCCCTGCATATGCCAGACAGCTTGATCAAAATGTGTACAAAATGGAAGCCAGCCTGGCAGGCCTCACAGACATGTCTCGGCAAAGACCGTGGTAGGTGTGATAACAAGGTATGACCATGCTGTGACCTTTCCATCCATTCTACATGTTCGCATACACCAAAATAATGGATTTGCCTCGCCCCAGTGTTAATACTATTTACCGGGATCGTTAATCCTATCAGCCTCTCATCATCTTCCCCTTGCCCATACTTTACATCACAAAGGCTACCTCTAACACAGACAGGTTTCCCATCCAACACAAAAAAAGGGTTGTCAAACAATATTTTTCCATTTTGATTAGTTTAATTGGACAACCATTAACACTCCAAATCACCAGAGTTTCACCTCAAACTCTGTTTTGCATCAGGAAATCCTCTCAAACATTCCCCGTTCCTTTGTCCATTCCTGGGAATGCTATTCAGCCATTCACAGACACCTCTAGCTACACTTATCAGAAGCACTTTACACCTTAGTTTACACTGGCCCTCAACTCTCATGCAAACTGTCACAAGCTTTCTAGGTCTGTCTATCCTGGGAAAGCCATTTTGGGTATTATTTTAAGGCACAAATGTCAGTCTGCCTCAGGACACATTTTTCTTATAAAAATAACATCCAGAGCTCAGTCTCCCTCTGTGTGTTTCCTGGATCCAAACTGCACACCCAAGATGCTGGACATCTTGCTCTTCTCCTGGACCTTGCCTCTTCTGGACAGGTAGCTATCACCCTATCTCCTCCTATATTTCCACTATTCCCTTTATTTCTTAAATTAGTCTTGGTTGTGTGTAGTCTCTTGTGTGCTTTCTGTATGACTCAGTAGTCTTATTTTCAATCAAATAAAATATATTTCTATTATTTTGAGGGTTCTCTATAAGGGAAACATCCCCATAAACATTGGTAGCCCAACTCACTAGTTATCTCCCTCTCGCAAGCTCTCTGTCTCTTTGCTAATTCCCTCAACAAAAACAGGAGGCAGACCATTTTGGGCAACACACAGCATTTGAAGTAACATTATGAGTGGGAGAAGGCAGGGGCACACAGGTTGGGGTGGAAAGTTAGGGGGGGCTGATGATGGACAAATGGGCCTCCCCAAAACCTGGAACCAGCCTTGCTTACAAGCACAAAGAGAACCAGGATTAGGCAGTTGCAAGACAATGTGTGTGTCTTTGATTAATCTGAATATTTTCATTAACAATTTTAATCCATGTTCTGTCTCAGAGTGGAATATTGAAAAATACATGTGCATTCATGTAATACATAATCAACCATGCTTTTGGGTGAACCACAAGAGGGTGACATAGCCTTGTCATAACTAAAGCAGTGTGTGATATATGATCTGTTTAAAATACAAATGTATTGCTACCCAAACGGGCAATCTCCAATTAGTTAGGGGGAATTAGCAAAAGGAGATTGTGCGAGAGGGGGCAACAGCCAGCATTTTGTTCTGTGAAGGAGAGAAAAAGAAGACCATGAGTAGGGATGTGTGCCTGGTACCAAGAACACAACACAGAAAGAACAGGTTTTCAGGGCTTATACTTATAGGAAAATTGTGCCCTCAGGCAGTGGGAAGGCTAAAGGTAGTCTGAGATGAGGCATATTGGAGCAGTCCACTCTCTCATCTGTTTCCCAAGGCCAACCAGGAACATTGTCAGCAATGCAGCTCCTCTTGGTGGAAACAGCATAGAGCTTCCCAGGCCAGGTTTGTCCAGGCCAACTTGGCTTGATGGCAGCATGGCTTTAGGGTGGGGGAAAATACATCAGTTCTAATCAACTGATTTAATCAAAGTATTTTTTCCCACTTTCCCATGGAGCTATGCAACTGGCATCCATGACTGATCACTGTCCTGGCCTGCCTAGGCCATGGTAGTGCTTTCCCCCAAGGTGCTCTGGGCGTGAGGAGGGGTCCGGCTGCTAACAGTATAGCCTAGATTTGACCTGTCACATTCCCTAATATCCTCTCCAAATCTGCCTCACAATTACAGTATAAGTACTTAAGGTAAGACATGCATTTTAATAACTGGAGGGCAAAAAACCTGCAGTGTATCATAATGCAAGCTATCTTGTAAGAAATAAATACAAGTAGTATGTGTAGTTTTAACACATTTGAAGAGGTAATGCATAGACAGCTGGTGGCTATGGTTACCCAGGCAAGAGGATGGAACACTACTCCAAGGGTGAAAAGCTGTTAAAGAATCCAAACAACACCCTTGAGAAGCAAGTACTATTATTCCCAATTTACTTATATAGAGTTGTAAGAGGTGTTACTTCTTCAGTTACTTGCAGTGCTAGGCATTTTGGGTGGAGTGGGGAAGCATTCTAGTGACTTCAGGAAGAGACAGAGGAAAGGAAAAACACAGCAAGGAATGGGCAAGGAAAAAGTAACCTGTTGTGTTTCTATTTCAGGTTAACAGGATGTTATCCTATAATCTGTTTGTATAAAATCAATCTTAACTGCAGTGGCATGGCAACAAATGCTACAGAAATTAGAGCAAAGAAGATATCTAATGTACTGGGATATTCAAAGTCCCCCAGCCTTCACATTTTAGGTCTTTCCAGGACTTACTTCATATGCTCCTTTAAGTGCTTTTGCTTCCAGTAGAGAAAAATTGAAATAGGAAGAAAACAGGACATTTAGGAAACCACCAACTGACAACATGCAGGTACATAAGACTGGTAATAGACAGACACTGGGGGGCAGTTAATATTAGTCTAAATTAGAAGTAGTTTCAGAAATGGAAACACAAAGCACAAGAATTATACCCTCCTGTCGGAGGCTACCACAAAGAGAGAGAGAAAATCAATTTCCATAACTATGAAAAACATTATCTGTGAGAAGAACAGAAGTATTAGTGTCAAAAACCTAGGAGACCTTAATGTGGAAGCTTTGTGACAGATTACTAGGAAATACAAAAATTCACAGCCCCACATAGATCTAACCCCACATAAGGAGTACATGACAAAGTATGGTTAGACCTGAAGGGTAGGAAGAGCCCCTATTGTGAGAATATATGGAGAGGGTTTTAAAATAATTTTATCCAGATTAATAAATGGTTCCTATGTAGGCAGGTAGTAGAGAATCACACATTAATATCATACACATACCTTTCCATGAATATTTTAGGCAATGGACATATCATTGCTTGGATTGCTGCTGGTATGATCAATACATGAAAGCGTTGAACTGAAATGCATCTTGCAGGCTTAAAGCTTCTGAAGCAGCCCATGGTGAATCTCTGAATACAGCATTTGACTTAAATGATATCATCCTCATTTTTAAAATAAGTATTGTGTTTTGTAAAAAAAAAACCCAAAGAAAATACTTCCAGGGAAAATGGTGACTTGAAAGTAAACATTTTTGAAGGCTTCAGACCTATCTCACTGTTGAATGTACCACAGCAAGAGAGGAAAGAATTTATGTCTCTGTCCTCACCTCTTCCCCATGGAAAGACCTGACTGACAGGTAAACCCATTGGGGGAGGGGTTAGGGGCTTGATTTATCAAGTTTCACTGGGTTCTGTTCAAGGGCAGTAGAGACTAGGTGGACTTTTGCTGGCAAAGTCAGCCTTCTCCTGTTTCTATTTCTTTTTAAAAAAATCAATCTGTAATTTCTGTAATCTCTTGACTCATTCCTAAAAATCACCACCTTGGCTTCATTTTAACAAAATACTTCATCTATATATCTAATAGCCAAGTTGCCCACGGAGTGCAGATCGCTAAATCAGCACTCCGGGGGCACTTGGGGGTGGAGGGGGAGGTTTGTGCACACATGGGCCAGTCCCCACGTGTGCACAAAAATGCTAAAAGTAGAAAAAAATTTCGGGGGGATGTTATTCCGCCAAGCTTTTAATAGTTTGGATTAAGCATGAAGCACTTTATGGTTGCCGCCATGAGTATGAGCATGAAAATGTTAGTCTATATGTAATTCCTCAATTTTAATGCTGTGTATAGATTGTTTTAGAAATATTGTTTTACTGGTTTTTAATGTTGTAAGCCGCCCTGAGCCGCTTCGGCGGGAGGGCGGGGTAAAAGTCATATAATAAATAAAAATAAATAAAAAAATAAAAAATCCCCCTGAAAGTGCAAGAGTGCTCCGTGTGCATGTGCACGGAATGCTCTGTAGCTGACCTCGCTGCTGCCTCCTCCTCCAGCAAGGGGGGGGGAGGACCGGCCTCTCCGCCTCAGAGCCGGGCGGGGGGGAGGACCGGCCTCGCCGCCGCCACCGCCTCCTCGGGGAGATCGAGCGGGGGGGATGGAGGAGACGGAGCTCTTCTCCCCCCCCCGCGAGTATTGCGGCTCCCCGTCTTGTGGAATTATAATTGCAACTTGGAAGATTGACAGGCTGCCAGCAGCATTCAACTTCACTGTTAAGAGGAGACTTCCTGAAAAATTATGGTCTACAAATTACAGATAATTAACAAGAGATTTATGTGAGTAGTGCAAAGATAAAAGACTGAATTGCATTCAGTTGCTCCTTTTAAGAAAGTTCCAACTTAAAAGTAAAGCAGAAATATTAACTGAACCAGATCAATCCATATCAAGCTTTTATTTCTATGTTTTTTCCTCTGGATGAATTCGAGGATTTTCCTTTCTATGGATTATACAATCATCTACTTCTCTTTTTCCCCCTTTGATGAGAAATGTTTATTTAAAAGGTTTAGTGCTTTGACTCGTTATGACACAACGGGTGCGTTCAGACGGGGCATTTATGCCGATATAGATGACGGTTGGAATTGGTGTACTTATGGGCGATCACATGGCGAACATCTGCCTTCTGTCCCTTTAACTGTTGTATTCTGCTACTAGGTCCCCAAGTGGTGGTATCTTGAGTGCACCAGTTCCAACCGCATTATCCCCATCTGATCACTCTCTGCCGGTGTCTAGCCACTTTCGTTCAGAAGCCCGAGGCTTTCACTTTTCGGTCGCCATTTTTTTAAGCCTCCTTGATGTGCACTTGGGCAAAGCTTCATCACAGCATTTGTAAAACAAACCAAAAAAGGGCCTAGTGTAAGGCTTTAGATGAGTCTGGTACCTCACGGAGGCCAGTTTCAGAGTAAAAATTTAAAAGGACGTCTTCATTTCAGGGCACGCTTTTTGGGACGGGGTGTTCTGCTCCTGCGTGAAGATCTCAACTTTGTAGATGGCTGCCTATGCGCATGTGCAAAATGTAAAAAAAAAAGCCGACGCATGCTGCTGCACATTGGTAGTGTGAACAGGCATATTGCGATGTGCTGCACAGTCAGGAGGTGAGTGTGATCGCGTTTCTTCTGGATCAAATTGCACCGGTTGGAACCGCAGCAGTTTATACCAGTATTAATGCCCCGTCTGAACGCACCCAACAAAAGACAAAAAGACAGCCCAAAAGAAAGATAAGATTTATTTCCCTCACCTATATAATTACCTACTTGAGCATTTTCTTTGATACTCCCCAGAACAAAAAACAATAAGATTTTGGACTAATTTTTATAACAGTTTTCTTTCTGATATCGAAGGATTCACATGAATCAGCACACCAAGAAACAAAAGCAAAGATGCCAGGTAGACTCCCCATCTCTCTTTTTTTCTTTCTTGCTCCCTTTGGGTAAATTATAACAAATACAGAGAAAAGAGCTAATATTTTAAATAAATATTTTTCTTTTTCATATATTTTTCTTCCTTTCCCCCAATATAATTTTTTAAAAGTATTATTTAATATAAATATCCTTTATTGTTTTTCTGATAAAAATCTTGTTTATTTTTCCTATTTAATTTGTATTTGTTATTTTTATTCCTTTTATCTCTCTTTTTTGTTTTTTCTTCCCCCCTTTCTTTTCCCCCCTCCCTTTCCCCTCCCATCTCCCTCATCACTTTTCTCTCTCTCCTGTTTTATTAAACTAAAATATAATAGATAATATAAAACTGCCCTGTTGGTGACATAAGGATGACTGATGATTATTAAAATATAAGATACTTTTCTTTTTTTATTATTCTTATCTATAATGTTCATTACCTGCTACCATTTGGTTTTATATAAAGATTTAAGAGAATATCTCCCCTTACTATAATAGATATATATTCTAGTTTAGTTATTTTAATAGTATAAATTTTGATAGTTGTATACTTGTACACTTGCATAGAAAACAGTATAAGGAAATAATATTTGAAAAGTTTGTGTAATATTTTTAAAAAGATAATAGCAAAAAGAAGAATGGCAACTGGAAAACATCAAAAAGATAAAAGGAAAGTAGATGAAACAGATGACAACCAGAGAATAGAAGAGGTGGTGGAAGAATTAACAGGAACACTAGTGCATCACATGCAACAATCTGAGGAAAGTACCTTGAAGAATATTCAGAGAAACATTCAATTATCTGTGGAAAGTACCCAGAAGAACATCCAAGAAGCATGTCAAGAATTATTGGCTGGATTATCATGAATTGATATAAAACTACAAGAGCAAAAACAAGAAAATGCAACAATTAAAGAGAAGCAAAAAAACCCCCAATATATTTGTAGAAAGCCAAGACGTCAGCTTGAGAAAGCAGAACAAGGAATTGAAATCCTGGAAACTCAATGTAGATCTAATAACCTGTGTGTTAGAGGCATCCCAGAGGACTTTGAGAGGCCAAATTTGGAGAAGAGCTTTTGTGGTTTGCTTCAGAATTATTTGAAGATACAAGGATGTTGTACATATTAGATTCCATGTCAAAAATTAAGTCAAATGAGGAGGAAGATCTATGTTTTATTTCAATTAACAAGAAAACAGTTGGACCAAATAGTCCATCCAAAATTGACTACTTTCTTCTCAGCATATTCAGGGAATATGCTTCAATTAACAGGAAAAACCATTGGACCCAATAACTCATCACAAGTTGACAACTTTCTTCTTCTTCTTCTTGAACATATTCTGAACATATTCAGGAAATACATATTTTATACATGGACTGACATCACCAAGAAAACAATATTCAAAAAGCATAATTGGTTACAAAAGACAGTGGTAATTTGAGTAATAATCCTCTGATTGGCCAGATGTAAAGAAACATATATCTACGTCAATCTAAGTAAAACCTGTTTACTTAACCTAACCTAAATGATAATGGGCAAGGATTCTTCATACTCTAAACAAAGTATTCATTACAGATACGAGACTAAAATAGTCTCTGACCCAGACATTGTAAGGTTTTGCCCTTAAGAACTACAGAATCATGAACTTTGTACCTATTATGTTGTCTGCTAACAATATCAGACCTACAAGAGGAAAGCCTTCTATATAACAGGCCTTTCTAACATTCTAATAAAATATTACTTAAGAATAAGTCTATAAAAACCAGAGAAATATGAATAATCAAAAAAGGGGAAAGTCTGTATAGTCCCATCTCTACTACAAGGAGACTTTCCTGATAGTGACCAGATGTTTAGAGTGAATTCAACATTTGCATTTAAGAACAAGTTATCCCAAGATATATTGGTTTGTTTCACTCACAAGAAAACATGAGATGCAATATTAAAGAAGCAAAGAGACTAATCACTTAAAAAAGCAGTAAAAAGAAGTGCAGATCTTTCAGGATCTGCCAACAGGTGTGTTATAGAAAAAGAAATATTTCATTTTCTGGGATTGATTTTACAAGAGAAAGGAATAAATTATTGTTGGAAAATACCATTTGCAATAGAAGTATACTTACCAAAAGGAAGGAAAGTCAATGCAACGGAAGAACAATTAAAGCAACTGGCTGAAGAATTGCAAGTGGAGAATTTACATAGAGGAACTGAAGGAAAATCTCCAAGCAACTCAAAGCAAAGTTCACAGACTAAGAACTCTTAAAAAGAAACAAACACAGAAAAAGATAAATTGGATGTGGCAGAAGCATCAGGATGAAATGGATAAATTAAAAATAACACCAGTAAATATTAATGGACTGAACTCTCCCTCGAAACACATGAAAACTTTTAATCAAAAAGCAAAACACAGATATTTTATGTCTACAAGAAACTCATATAATGAAGAAGCGTTTTTGTTGTTCAGTCGCACAGTCGAGTCCAACTCTTTGCGACCCCATGGACCACATCATGCCAGGCCCTCCTGTCTTCTGCCATCCTCTAAAGTTTGCTCAATTTCATGTTTGTTGCATTGGTAACACTGTCTAACCATCTCATCCTTTGCCATCCCCTTCTTCTGTTACCTTCAATCTTTCCCAGCATCAGGGTCTTCTTCAGTGAGTGCTCCCTTCTCATTTGAGCTTCAGCTTCAGTATCTGGCCTTCCAGGGAACAGTCAGGGTTGATTTCCTTTAGGATTGACTGATCTGATCTCATTGTAGTCTAAGGGACTCTCAAGAGTCTTCTCCAGCACCATAATTCAAAAGCATCTATTCTTTGGCACTCAGCCTTCCTTATGGTCCATCTCTCACAGCCATACATTACTACTGGGAATACAATCGCTTTGACTACATGGACTTGGCAGGGAGATGTCTCTACCTTTTATTTTATATAAGCAAAAATAAGTAAACTATATACTGCTTCAGTGCAAAACAAAAAAAGTGGAGTAGCCATTTATATAAACAACCCACAATTAGATGTATTAGAAGCATTAAGAGATCCATATGGAAGATACCTAAACTTGCATCATTCCCCTCATCTCCAGTTCACACACACAACAATCCCATAAGGTTGGTCAGGCTAAGGGTGTGCATCTGGCCCAGAACAATCCACCTAGCTTCCATGGTACAAGTGGGAAATGGAATCTGGGTCTCCCAGATCCAACCTCACACTCTTGCTGCCACAATAAGATGGCTTATTCACTCAGATCACCCTCTGGCTCCTCCCCCTTCACACAGAAACCTGCAAGGTGAGCAAGGGAACCTGTCTGTGCACCTGGGTCTCTGCTATGTGTGGCAGATTAAGACTAGTAGGACCTGCACAACCCTACCCAGCCACTTACAGCACCCAAGAACCCTCTCTCTGAGACATGCCCTTGGGAAGCCTGCAGGAGGAGTGGCAGATGGGGTGGGGAGGGAGTGGGGAAGGCAGGGGTGTGGAGCTCCTGTCATGTCATAGAAAGCAAGAAGCAGAGTCACAGTTGTGGCACAACATAGACTTTATTGCTCTGGAATCCATGGAAAGGGGGTGAGGACTCCATCCATTTCCACCCCGGGGATTGTGGATCCCCGGCATGGCATGCACCTAAGTAGGATGGCATTGCAGGTGGAACTTGGAAGGCTTGCCGGGTGTGATGCTCCACTTCGAGAGGAGCACTGGAAGAGTGGACTGAGCAGAGTGCAAGGGGGTGGGACTTGCCACACCCACAAGTCCCTCTGTTGCATCTCCACCTGCAAGACAGAAAAACACAGCCATGGCAACCGGGCATGAATGCCATGCCATGACTTGTCCTGACAGGGTTTGCAAATGCAGCCCCATGGGGTGGGTCTCCATGAACCCCCCTTGAGGTGCATGATACAACCAGCCAACTCACACTCACCTGTCCCATGTTAAAGTACTCCCAGATTGCTTGCAATTCATCCACAGCTGCAGCTGCAGCTCATGCCTCTGTTTTTTTTTTAGAGAATGAGTTGAAGGGACACTTGCCAAGCTGGTTCACCATGTACAGTAGAGCATCTGCCATAACCTCCCCCACAGCCACAGACACCCTGTGCTCTATGGAGAGTGGGAACTGGGCAAATGACAGAGCATCCCCTCCCCCAATCTCCAGGAAAACATTCCTGGGAACTTTTCCCATGGCATATCAGGGGCCATGGCACTGTGTGGCCACCACTTGTGCTGTCCCATGCCTGAACTCAGTGCTGGGCTTAAGTGCAAGTGATGCTATCACAGGCTCAAGTTAGGGAAGTGGGGGAGCAGGTTTGGGATCCTTGCCCTTGCTTACCTGTCAGTGCACAATTGCCCCATGGGTCAACCCTCCAAAGGTGTTCTGAAATTGAAGAGTCACAGAATACGGACTTTGCTTTCCTTGTTGGGTATCAGCACGAAGCACTCGTCCTGTGGTGCTAAGTGCCCTCTCTGGGCTTCTGCCACCACCAAACTGCCTCAACACTCACTCTAAATCCACATGGCAGGGAGCTCTGAGACAGTCTCATACCATACACTCTAACTACTGAGTTGTAGGATGTCCTTCCTGAAGCTTTTGTAGGGGGGGAGTTACAATTGGGTGCTGGGGAGGGGGCTTGGCCATCATGGCAAGGGAGGTGATTGGTCAAGCCTGTGGTCAGCATCCTGAAGTCCTCTGAGCCTAATGGGTGAGACCACAGTGGTGGCAGACAAATTGATTTTAGAGTTCAATGGGCGCCTGTGGGCTACAACATGTTGGGGTTTTTTGTTGGTATAAATTTCTGCCTCTGGCAGAGAGCAAAACTTGAATCAGCAGACCTAGAAAAAGGTTTACACGACATTTATGGATAAAGAAATCAACCAAAATGGTCACAACACAAGAAAGAACTCATATAATTAGAGATGAACTTTTGAGAATATGACTTACAGGGTGGAATTTGTTGAGTCCCCCAATGCTCCGCTTATGTCCCCAATAGAAGTTCATAATGACAAGAATACAAGAAATAAAAAGTGATTTTCTAATGTATGGTAACATGGTAAATACTCAGGGGAAACTCAAATCCTGGCAAGATATTAGAGATGAAGGAATGGTTATTATATGGTAGTTATATCACCAAATCAGATTCAAGATTAAAGAAGATTTGCAGCATGGAAGGTGGAGTTTTAAGAGCTATGACTGCATTCGAACAGCTAATTAAAAAACAAAAAGATCTTCTGTTACAATGGATATATAAGTTATTACTTCAGTTAGAAACAGAAGAACAAGTGAAAAAATGGATGATTAAATGGATGCAGAATTTCAGAGAGCAAATACCAATGCATCAATGGGAACAGTCATGGGGAAAAGAAATTAAGTTTACAGCCAGTCAGGTATTAAGAGAAAACTGGTAAAAAATGTTCTTCTGATGGTATATAACTCCTAAGGATGCTAAGAAAGTAGACAAAATTACAAAGGAAAATGCTAGAAATGCCAAGATATAGATGAAACCTTTTACCATATGTGGTGGACTTATAAAAAAGGAAAAAGATACCAGAAGGAAATACATGATAAAATGCAGAACATGTTAAAATTAAAATTCCCTATGGAAGCTATTAGGAATATTGCCCAACAAATTACCAAAAGTTTTCAAAGAGATATTCAAATATATGGTGACAGCGGCTTGAATCATCTATGCCAGGTATGTCCAACAGGTAGATTGCGATCTACCAGTAGATCATGGAGGGGTCAGAGGTAGATCATCAGCCCCACTTGGTCTCCTAGTTTGCTGGACAGGTGTTTGGGTTTTTTTGATGATTGTTTGGTGGTATTGGTGGTCTCTCTGTTTTGTTTTTGTTTATTTTGCTTACCAGTAAACGACAGAAGGTGCATTATAAATGGGGGTGGGGGGGAACCCAACTTTAATGGGTTAAAATCTAATTTGAAATGCAATTCATCCACAGCTGCAGCTGCAGCTCATGCCTCTGTTTTTTTTTTTAGAGAATGAGTTGAAGGGACACTTGCCAAGCTGGTTCACCATGTACAGTAGAGCATCTGCCATAACCTCCCCCACAGCCACAGACACCCTGTGCTCTATGGAGAGTGGGAACTGGGCAAATGACAGAGCATCCCCTCCCCCAATCTCCAGGAAAACATTCCTGGGAACTTTTCCCATGGCATATCAGGGGCCATGGCACTGTGTGGCCACCACTTGTGCTGTCCCATGCCTGAACTCAGTGCTGGGCTTAAGTGCAAGTGATGCTATCACAGGCTCAAGTTAGGGAAGTGGGGGAGCAGGTTTGGGATCCTTGCCCTTGCTTACCTGTCAGTGCACAATTGCCCCATGGGTCAACCCTCCAAAGGTGTTCTGAAATTGAAGAGTCACAGAATACGGACTTTGCTTTCCTTGTTGGGTATCAGCACGAAGCACTCGTCCTGTGGTGCTAAGTGC
Source organism: Gekko japonicus (assembly GCF_001447785.1). Classification (NCBI taxonomy): domain Eukaryota; kingdom Metazoa; phylum Chordata; class Lepidosauria; order Squamata; family Gekkonidae; genus Gekko; species Gekko japonicus. The sequence continues at coordinate 130,350 of NW_015173178.1, read as the reverse complement.
CCTCTCTGGGCTTCTGCCACCACCAAACTGCCTCAACACTCACTCTAAATCCACATGGCAGGGAGCTCTGAGACAGTCTCATACCATACACTCTAACTACTGAGTTGTAGGATGTCCTTCCTGAAGCTTTTGTAGGGGGGGAGTTACAATTGGGTGCTGGGGAGGGGGCTTGGCCATCATGGCAAGGGAGGTGATTGGTCAAGCCTGTGGTCAGCATCCTGAAGTCCTCTGAGCCTAATGGGTGAGACCACAGTGGTGGCAGACAAATTGATTTTAGAGTTCAATGGGCGCCTGTGGGCTACAACATGTTGGGGTTTTTTGTTGGTATAAATTTCTGCCTCTGGCAGAGAGCAAAACTTGAATCAGCAGACCTAGAAAAAGGTTTACACGACATTTATGGATAAAGAAATCAACCAAAATGGTCACAACACAAGAAAGAACTCATATAATTAGAGATGAACTTTTGAGAATATGACTTACAGGGTGGAATTTGTTGAGTCCCCCAATGCTCCGCTTATGTCCCCAATAGAAGTTCATAATGACAAGAATACAAGAAATAAAAAGTGATTTTCTAATGTATGGTAACATGGTAAATACTCAGGGGAAACTCAAATCCTGGCAAGATATTAGAGATGAAGGAATGGTTATTATATGGTAGTTATATCACCAAATCAGATTCAAGATTAAAGAAGATTTGCAGCATGGAAGGTGGAGTTTTAAGAGCTATGACTGCATTCGAACAGCTAATTAAAAAACAAAAAGATCTTCTGTTACAATGGATATATAAGTTATTACTTCAGTTAGAAACAGAAGAACAAGTGAAAAAATGGATGATTAAATGGATGCAGAATTTCAGAGAGCAAATACCAATGCATCAATGGGAACAGTCATGGGGAAAAGAAATTAAGTTTACAGCCAGTCAGGTATTAAGAGAAAACTGGTAAAAAATGTTCTTCTGATGGTATATAACTCCTAAGGATGCTAAGAAAGTAGACAAAATTACAAAGGAAAATGCTAGAAATGCCAAGATATAGATGAAACCTTTTACCATATGTGGTGGACTTATAAAAAAGGAAAAAGATACCAGAAGGAAATACATGATAAAATGCAGAACATGTTAAAATTAAAATTCCCTATGGAAGCTATTAGGAATATTGCCCAACAAATTACCAAAAGTTTTCAAAGAGATATTCAAATATATGGTGACAGCGGCTTGAATCATCTATGCCAGGTATGTCCAACAGGTAGATTGCGATCTACCAGTAGATCATGGAGGGGTCAGAGGTAGATCATCAGCCCCACTTGGTCTCCTAGTTTGCTGGACAGGTGTTTGGGTTTTTTTGATGATTGTTTGGTGGTATTGGTGGTCTCTCTGTTTTGTTTTTGTTTATTTTGCTTACCAGTAAACGACAGAAGGTGCATTATAAATGGGGGTGGGGGGGAACCCAACTTTAATGGGTTAAAATCTAATTTGAAACTTTATTTTCATGGTGGTAGATCACCGGCACTTTTGGCCGGAAAACTAACTGTTTGAAGTTGGACATGCCTGATCTATGCAGCAAAATGGAAAACAGACATCTACCCAAGCTTAGAAGGATAGGAAAATGAACTTGCTGATGATGCAGTAATGGCAAAATTAACAGTTTATTTGAGAAACAGATACATTTCAAAATTTGAGGAGAGATGGAACAGCAGACAAACTGTGTATGCAAGCAGCGGACAAACTGTGTACAAATGCATTGTTTTGCATATAAATGTATTATACTGCAGAAATAGAATGAGAATATGTTTTGAATATAAATATATGAAGAAGTGGATTTTGAACAAAATATCTCTTATTTTTTATCTTATATATGTGATATATAATAGAATTTCCTTTAAGTTTTGGTATATTAAAAGTTTTAGCTAGCATGTAGTTTTAGCTAGTCCCTTTTTAAAGTTGAAGCCACTTTAACATCACTGAAACAGTAACAGCAATGCAATAGAGTCTTTAGAAAGCATTATTATTATTATTATTATTATTATTATTATTATTATTATTATTATTATTATTATTATTATTATTATTATTATTAAAATTTATTAAATCCCTGAGTACACAAGGCTCTGAGTGATTTACAACAGGTTAAAAACAATACAAAACTACATATTAAAATCAACGATCAGTTAATCCCAATTTAATAGTTTCCAGATGGCGTCCATAATTTAATCCAAAACCTACTTTGGGCTGTTCTTCCATCTCACGGACAGGTTAAGAAGGAGGCCGAAGCAGGCAGAATGGAAGAAAAGAGGTTGCCGGCTATGTTGGAAAACAATTGCTATCCTCAACCAAAAGCCTGGAGGGACACCTCTGCCTTACAGGCCCTGTGGAATTGCATTAAGTCCCACAGGACCCTGATGGAAGTTGGCAGAGAGTTCCACCAGGTTGGAACCAGGGCCAAGAAAGCCCTGGCTCTGGTCAAGGACAGCCAGATATCTTTAGGGCCAGGGACCTCCAGCAAATTGCTCTCAGCAGAGTGTAGCCTCTCATGGGGACATACCAGAGGAGGCAGTCCCGAAGACATGCAGGTCCTAGACTGCTTAAGGCCTTAAAGGTCAATACCAGCACCTTGAATCTGATTCAGTATTCCACTGGAAGCCAGTGTTGCAAGTGCAGCACAGGTTGTATATGTGTCATCTGTGGCGTTCCCGTCATGACTCACGTCACCGCCTTCTGGATCAGCTGGAGTTTCTGGGTCAGTCTCAAGGGAAGGCCAGCATAGAGTGAGTTACAGTACTCTAGTCTGGAGGTGACTATTGCATGGATTACTGTGGCTAGGTCAGGACATAACAGGAAAGGGGCCAGTTGCCATGCTTGGTGTAGATGGAAGAACACCACCCTGGTGATATTAATGACCTGGGCCTCCATAGCTAAGGAGGCATCCAGGACCACACCCAAACTCCTGATGGACTGTACCATTTTTAGTGGTGCCCCGTCAAGGGTGGGAAATCTATGCCCCAGCCATGACACACACCCTCCATCTTTGTCCGATTCAGCTTCAGCCTATTCTTTTTTAACCATCCCACCACAGCCTCCAAACCCTTGGCCAGATTATATGGGGTGCTATCCAGGCAGCCATCCAGTAGCAGATATAGCTGGGTGTCATCAGCGTACTCAAACTATATGCCCCCCCCCCGCCCAGCCTAGAAACTCCATACAGCTGGGCAAGGGGGTGCAATATAGATGTTGAATAATATTGGGGAGAGGACTACCCCCTCAGGAACCCCACATACTAAGGGGTACCTAGTTGCACCTTCTCTTCCAGCGCCATCTTCGGTCCCCGACCATGGAGGACATTTGGTCCATGAGGGCATTTGGTCCATTCACAAATGGGGACAGCTAATGTAGCCCATACCAATAACAATTCAAACAGGGCTAAACACCATTTACTTGGGCAAGCAAAGGACAGCACTGAAGCAGGTTCAAGCTGGCCTCCTGTCAGTTGGATTGCATCAGTGGAGTTGGTTTTAATAAGGAGCATCCTCCATGGAGTTCTTGCAGATAAGAAGCATCCTTGCATTCAATGTGAAATTTACAAGTACATTGTGTATGAAATACAATTTCTTATGAACAGAACTACGTTTGGAAGTGTTTGTTTGGAACTATTTTTGCGCAGAAAAAATAGGATATTTCATTTCACAATATCGGATTTGTAATTCTTTATTTCGTTTATTTACATTTCAATAAAATTTTGTTATACACTCCAAGGGGATCTGTCAAGGATGGGCGAGTGGGCGTCAACATGGCAAATGGGGTTCAATGTGGCCAAGTGCAAGGTGATGCACATTGGAGCCAAAAATCCTAAATATAAATACACATTGATGGGGTCTGAACTGGCAGAGACTGAGCAAGAGAGAGATCTTGGAGTTGTAGTGGATAACTCACTGAAAATGTCGAGACAGTGTGTGACTGCAATAAAGAAGGCCAATGCTATGCTGGGGATTATCAGGAAGGTGATAGAAAACAGATCAGCCAATATAATAATGCCCCTATATAAATCAATGGTGAGACCTCATTTGGAATACTGTGTGCAGTTCTGGGCACCACACCTTAAAAAGGATATTATAGCTTTGGAAAAAGTGCAGAAAAGGGCAACTCGAATGATAAAAGGGTTGGAACACTTTCCCTATGAGGAAAGGTTAAAGCGCTTAGGGCTCTTTAGCTTGGAGAAAAGACGACTGAGGGGTGACATGATCGAGGTTTATAAGATTACGCATTGGGAAAGAGCAGGTAAAGAAAGAGGTACTTTTCTCCCTTTCTCACAATACAAGAACTCGTGGGCACTCCATGAAACTGCAGAGCGGTCGGGTTAGAACGGATAAAAGGAAGTACTTCTTCACCCAAAGAGTGATTAACACATGGAATTCACTGCCACAGGAAGTGGTGGGTGCTACAAGCATGGACGGCTTCAAAAGGGAATTAGATAAGCATATGGAGCAGAGGTCCATCAGTGGCTATTAGCCACAAGGTATAGCTAGGGGCTCTGGGGCAAGTGATGCTCTGTCTTCTTGGTGCTTGGGGGGGGGGTCAACAGTGGGAGGGCTTCTAATGTCCTGGCCCCACTGCTGGACCTCCTGATGGCACTGGTATTTCTGGCCACTGTGTGACACAGAGTGTTGGACTGGATGGGCCTTTGGCCTGATCCAACATTGGCGTCTCTTATGTTCTTATGTTCTTATGTCTTCATTGTTTTGTTGTGGTTGATATTTTTGCTGTTTCAAATGGGGGGGATGTATGGATCTCTTGTGGGAGGCAATGTGTCTGTGACAGAAAATGCTCTGCTTCTTCTGGAATCAAGCTAATCTTCAAAAAGGACAGTATTGGCACCAGGGCATCATTGTAGGTCTTGGAGGTTCATATGGGAAGAGAGAAGAAGCAGAAGCAGAAGCAGAAGCAGAAGAAGAAGCAGAAGAAGAAGAAGAAGAAGAAGAAGAAGAAGAAGAAGAGTTGTTTTTTATACACCACTTTTCTGTACCCTGAGGAGTCTCGAAATGGCTTACCTTACCTTCCTCTCCCCCAACAGGCACCTTGTGAGGTAGGTGGGCCTTAGAGAGCTGAGAGAACTGTGACTGGCCCAAGGTCACCCAGCAGGCTACATGCGGAGGAGTGGGGAACCAAACCCGGTTCTACAGAGTCCAAATCACTACACCATGCTGGCTCTGTTGGATCAGGAGCCACACTATTTAGGGCCAAACTCAGCACTGGCTTAAACCAGTACTTTGAACAGGTTCCAGGCATCCATTGGCAGCCAGTGTAGTGTCTTTATTAATATACAGTTGACAGTGTTTCGATATAGACCTATCACTTGTCTGGTGTTCCTAGGAAGTGACAGGGCAGCCAGAGAAGGGCAAGTTTATTACATCTCTCAGTGTTTGTTTCATATTGTTTCCAAACTGAGGCAGGCATCCCTGCAACCTTAAAAAATGGCATTTTTATTTTGTTTCTCAAAAGTTACAAAGCCTATCAGCAAAATAAAAATAAAAGCTGAGATTCCTATGTGTTTCCAGAACCTGGCACTCTGGTGCGCCTGAATATGATTTAGGTTCACACAGAGACAGAGCTTTTGGCTCATAGCCCACAGCATCAAAGTGCCCCATTAGCCAGTGATCAATAGAAACCTGTCAGCATGATTACTCAGAAGTGCCTGGCACTGTGCTCAACAGGACTTAATCCCTGCTTAGAATTGCAGTCTAAATATCTAAGACATGTCATATTTCTGCAATATTCCTTTTGTTTAAGGGGCTATACATGGCTGTACAAATCGAAATTCCCTTGAGAAAAAAACAACCCATGGTTAAATAGTATATCTAAGGCTCCCATCCTAATTTAGAGTCTAGAAATGTTGGTTTAGCTAATATTGGAATTCGTGTGAGTTACGAGTAGAAAGTTCCCCTGGAAAGTATCTAGCCATGAAGAACACAAATCTCTCCTCAGCCATGAAGAATGAATAACACTGGTTAGTCTGAGACAAGTCACCATCTTAGCTCAGCTTACCTGGATTTGTTCCTCTAATTTTTTTAAAAGGTTATTTAATGCATTTTATTGGATTTCTTTTGTTTTATATTTGTTAATTAACATTTTATTGAAAGATAAATATGAAATACCGAGGCTTAAGAATGTAACAATAATGGAGCTCCCACCCACCCGGCAACGCCGATGGTGAGCAGGGACTGTTTTGCCACCCCGAAGAATCGGCTCTTAAGGCTGGTCTTCTCGTTGCCTCATCCTGCAGTCCAATTGCTGGCCCAAGTGGGAAGAAGTGGCAGGAGTCCCAGCTGTTGGAGCAGGGCGTTAGTGGGATGATTTCAGCCTGATTGAAGTGGTGGCATTATTTTTTCGTCCGCTCATTGGCCCAGTGCGGAGCGTTCTCTCAGCAGTGGTTGCCAGCGGTGGTGGTGGCCATTTCAGCCATTTTTTGGAGCGCTTGATCACGGCGGCAATCTCTGGAGGTGGCAGCAGGTCCCCGGGCCTGTGGGCAGCAGCAGGTCCCTGGGCCTGTGGGGTGTCGTGACTGCAGCCATGGTCCCAGATCAATGTGCTGGAGGTGGCTCGTGGCAGCAAACGGCTTGCCGCGGCGTCTCTTTGTAAAAAGAAATAGAAAAAAAGGGGGGGTTATTCAGTTAATAGTACACATAACACCAAGGCCTTCAGTTTGTGGTGGCAGTTTGGTGAGGCTGCTCGGGCCCAGTTCCCGCTTTCCCTTTACTCATCCCCCCCCCCAGGCGATCTTGTGCAATTAGGACTGCAGGCTGGGCTAGGGGTGGTGGTTGTTTTATTATCCACTGGGGTGGCCATTTCAGGGTATTACAGTGGGTGGCCATCTTGTTGGGTTTGTTCTGAGTCGGCCAATTTAAAGGCAGCAGCCACTTTAGGTGTGACTTGATAGTGTCAGCCATTTTGTGGAGGTCCCCTCAAGGAGGCCATTTTAAAATACTGACAGTTGGTGTCCTGTGGCTACTTTGTTAGGAGGCCACAGAGTTAGAACTATAAACTTGTGCTAGTGGCATTCTACCATTATGGCTCCTAAAAACGGGCAGGGGAAGGCAAAGGGGAAGCAGCTGGCTCCAAAGCGGCCGCCGGTGCAGGATGTGCCGGTTGTTCCCTCTGATGATGAGGATGAGGATCCTGTTAATGCTGCTATTATGCAAAGACTTGCAGCACTGGAACAGCAGAGGGGTGCCCCTCCTAAGGGTTATGTAGGTAAGAGACCGAAGGGGAATGCTAATGCTTCCAACACCTCTTTTCAGGCACAGGTTCTGGTACGCCAAGTGTTTTTGGAAGATCAGCAGGGAGCACCTGCAGGTGGAGATGACAACGCGTCATCTGGCCAGCAAGGGCAAGGCACGGAAGAGCTCCAAGTGGAGGAGTATATGGGACCTAAGAAAGATGGTAAGGAGGACCACACTGATAAGAGCATGCCACATTGGCCATGGGGCCCCTGCCCATTGGGTGCTTCTGGGTCTGCCACGTCCATGCCACCTGCGAGTTGGCCACAATATCCGGGTTGGAGATGCAGTATGCCACCCCCTCCCCCTGGGGCTTGGCCTGGATGGGGCTATCCGCATCCAGGTATGGGATATGTAAATCCAGGGACTGTTTCATATGACACGGTCTCTGCAGGTGCCATACCGTCTGGGGACTCTGGGCTGCTCCTAGGTGATCCCCTGTCTATAGCCATGAAGGAAAAGATCCTTAAGGGCAAATATGTGGACATATATACTCTCCTGTACAGGGAGTTAGAGAAAAAAGACAAAGAAGACCTTGATGAATGGGAGAAGGAACGCTTAAAGAGGAGGGTTGTGGAGAGAACCTGGGTGAACTGGTACCCGGGGTTCTTAATTTATGCAATTATTATTGTTAGGCACCATCCATGGAGAGCAGTTGCGCTGCTACAATACATAGGCATCATCTATGAGGCAGTTACAGATTTCCCAGGCCCGGCATGGTCGCAGTATGATGAAGAGTTTTGTATGTGTGCAGCCATGAATCCGGCCATGAGATGGGACTGGATACACCCGGACCTCTGGTTGCAGATTATGTCCACAATTAAGTCACTTGGTGGTGAAAGGTCACATAGTGGTCATTCCGTGCATAAGCCACAAAGCCAGACAGGCACCCGAGCCCAGGTGGGGCAGGCGGTTCAGTGACGCCCGCTTTGCTGGGAGTTTACCTCCCAAGGGACGTGTGGTCAGAAGTCTTGTTCCTTCTGACATGAGTGTCCATTGTGTGCCCCATGCTTTATCCAACTGCCCTAAAATAAAAGGCCCGAGGGGAGGTAGAGGTGGGAAGCGTCCTGGAGGAGGTGGGGGCTACAACCCCCCTCCTGACAAGGGGACCTAGCCCAATTAAGTTACAAGTTCTGGAACGGTGGTTGCAGGATTACTCGAACCACTGTGATCGGGTTTACCTCCTTGATGGTTTTATCCTGGGGTTTAGGATACCTTTCCAAGGCTGTAGAACTTTGAACATGGCTCCTAACTTGAAATCAGTTTGGGGTATGGAGCAAATTGTTAGGCAAAAAATTGCCAAAGAATGTGTGGAGGGTAGAGTTCTTGGTCCTTTTCCTTCCCTCCCAGTTGATAATTTGAGGGTTTCCCTGTTGGGAGTTGTGCCAAAGAAGGCACCAGGCGAACATCGCCTCATTCACCACCTGTCCTACCCGCGTGGGGGGTCGGTGAATGATGCGATACCAGAGGAGTTATGTTCTGTTAGATACACATCCTTTGACCAGGCCCTGCGGGTGGTGCGCAGCTGTGGACAGGTAAAATGTGACATGAAGACAGCCTTTCGTCTCCTCCCTGTCCACCCAGCTGACTTCGAGCTCCTGGGATTTGCTTTCGAGGGCAAATTCTACATGGATAGGGCCCTTCCAATGGGGTGCTCAGTATCCTGTGCTGCTTTTGAGAGGTTCAGTTCCTTTCTGGAATGCGCCTTGCAGTACAGGACTGGTCTCTGCAGCACCGCTCATTACCTTGATGATTTTCTATTAGCAGGAGAGAAGGGTACGGGTCAGTGTGCCTTTTCGCTGTCCAGCTTCATCAATCTGGCAAGGGAACTGGGAGTTCCTCTGGCTCAGGAGAAAACCGAAGGCCCTGCCCCTATTTTGACTTTCCTGGGGATAGAAATTGACATGGTGGGGCAGTTCTGCAGATTGCCTGTGGATAAATTAACTGTTCTGCAGGCATTAATAGACATAGCTAGGAAAAAGAACAAAATAACCTTGCTGGAGTTGCAGCAGTTGGTTGGTCACCTCAACTTTGCATGCAAAGTTGTGGCACCCGGCAGGGCTTTTGTTAGGAGACTTTGTGAGTCTATGAAGGGTCTACATGTTTCCCATCATAGGACTCGGGTCACCAAGGGGATACAGGATGACCTCCTTGTATGGAAGCAGTTTTTGGATTCATACAATGGGGTTTCCTTTTGTTGTGAGGACCTCCTAGTCGAAGCAGAGATGCAGGCTGCATCTGACACTGCTGGTTCCTCCAGCTTTGGAGTATATTTCCAGGGACACTGGTGTGCTGGGGACTGGCCTGAGGCATGGTTTCAGGCAGGGTGGGTCAAAGACCTCACCTTCCTGGAATTTTTTTCCGATTGTTGCGGCAGTGTGGATTTTGTCAGGGGACTTTGCCAACCGCACCATCCACTTCTGGTACAACAACATGTCCACAGTATACGTAACAACTCCTTGACGTCCAAGTCCCCCAGGATCATGGCTCTGGTCAGGGCCTTCACTCTGCAGTGTTTACACAATAATATAATGTTCAAGGCTAGGCATGACGCTCTCTCTCGAAAACAGATGGAGAGATTCCGTCAGCTGGCTCCAGAAGCCGACCAGTTCCTGGTGCGTATGCCAGCCGAGATGTGTCAGATTGGCGGGCTGAGGCTGATAGGGCAATGAGCTTGGCTCTTGCCCCTTCCACACACAGAGGTTATTTGAGGGCAGGTAAGCAGTTCCTGTCCTTCAGGGAGGGAGCTGGACTGCGGCACGTTTGGCCCATACCTGTTCCTCATTTAATGCATTTCTGTGTTAAATTAAGAGGTGAAGGCCTGTCAGCTTGTTCCATCAGGGCCAAATTGTCTGCGCTGGCCTATGCGAGCAAGGCTTCTGGGCATGTAGACAATTTGGGCAATTTCCGTATCCGGAAGATGCTCAAGGGCTGGTCCAGGGAGAGCGGCAGGGTAGCTGACACTAGAGAGCCTTTGACCCCGGCAATATTGAGGGGGCTCAGGAATCAGTGGCACACATTGTGTGCTGATGGCTATGAGGCTGCCCTGTTTCACGCTGCATCAGTGGTTGCCTTTTGGGGGGCATTGCGGATCAGCGAGCTGGTGGCTGGCTCACGGCAGGATGTATCAGTCCTAGCACTTGAATATCTGGATGTTTCTATTTCAGGCTCCAAAGTGGGAATTAGGCTACGCCAGTCCAAGACTAACCAGCGCAGCAAGGGGAAGGTTATAGAGCTTGACTGATGTTCAGAAGTCGAGTTATGCCCAGTTGGGGCTTTGAGCCATTACGTGGCATTGAGAGGAGATGGCCGGGGTTACCTATTTTGACACAGGGATGGCACTCCCCTCACTAAGTTTCCATTTTGTAGCCTGACACAGAAGGCTTTAGCCCACTTGGGATTGGGTGGGGTTCGCTTTGGAACTCACTCTTTCCATATAGGGGCTGCCTCAATGGCGGCGGCCATGGGGTATACGGGCAGTGAGATTCAGCAGATAGGTCACTGGAAGTCACGCTGCTACAAGGGTTACGTCCGGAATTGCATTGTTTAAATATTCCATAAGGTTAGCTGATTTATTAATAATGTTCTTTTTACAGATGTTGTAGACCACAGAATGAGATGAAGGGTTACTGTCTGAGGCCACAGCATGGTCTTCTGGGCAGCTCATCAGGCCAGAAGGACATTCAGCAGCTCTCAGCTTGGCCTTAGTGCATGGGCAGAAGTTGAATGGCTGAGGAGGAGGGGCATGCAATGGCCTGCACTCCTTCCCCTGCTGTTTGACAAGAGGAAGGGGCCTCCTCCTCACGTCCTGGTAATACACTTGGGGGGCAATGGCTTGGGTCTATTGAAGGGCAAGGCCCTTGTGTTACAGGCTGAGGCCGACGTTGCAAGGATAAGAGCAAGGTGGCCCAGCGTGAAGATAGTATGGTCACCCATACTGTTCTGCCAGGTGTGGTGAAACATGGAGGACCCCAGGTGTATTGACCGCGCCAGACGCAAAGTTAACAGGCAGCTGAGAAAGGCCATGGATGCTGGGTTGGGTATGTTTTTGCCGCACCCCTATATATGGGTCGTGTTCCCGGACCTGTATAGGGACGACGGGGTGCATTTGTCTGACAAGGGCAATAGGATATTTTTTACAGGACTTGTAACAAGGGATTAGGTCAGCATTAGGATGCTGAGTGGGGAGTAAAGGCCAGAGCAGAGGCTTGACCTTGGCTGTGGCAGGTTTGTGCAAGCAAGAAAATGGAACTGGTGAGCACCTTACGGCATATCCCGCTAGGGAACAGGGGGTCATCAGGAACTGCCTTCGTATTTCAGGGTCCTGGGTGGGGAATGGTGATCACCTCCGCTGGGAACCTTTTAGGACAGGCTCCTCCCTGCAGGTTGGAAGGCTTCAGGGGTAGGCGCTCCTAGAGGGCGACCAGTTTGCTGGGCAGCTGGTCACGAGCCAGAGAGTTGGCTCACAATCAGAGCTGGGGGACCCACCCTTCAAGGGCAAGGGGGTTGGTCAGGGAGTGACACCTGCCTTGCCTGTTCCATACTTGCTTAGTTGTATTGCTGCAATGTCCTGTTAAATAGTTAATAAAGTGGTCCTTGTTTTATTCCAAACCGTTGTCTGTCTTGTTATTCTGGCTGAGGGGGCAACGGACCTCCCGCCTGCCCGGCAATGCCGATGGTGGGCATGGGCTGTTTTGCCACCCTGAAGAATTAGGATGGCAATGGAGCAGGATGCTATGCATCCTGACGTGGGGGGCAGAGCCAGCCGTTTCAAAGGGCCAGGCTCTGCTCCCGCTCCTGACAGTTGCTCCGCGTGCTCGCCCACCCTCCCACCCTGTTCTTAGTACAGGCTGTTGCTGGTCGTCAATGGAGCCAGGTAGGAATTTTTCGCTTCCACCCTGATTGGCTGAATCAGTGGGGATGTTTACGCCTACCTTAAACTGAGGACAGTGGACTGAGGGGATGTTTGAGGTGGACGACATTTAAATAGGTTGGTTACTTGGCAGGTTTGTGCAAGCACGAAAATGGAACTGGTGAGCACCTTACTGCATATCCCGTTAGGGAACAGGGGGTCATCAGGAACTGCCTTTGGAATTCAGGGTCCTGGGTGGGGAATGGTGATCACCTCCGCTGGGAACCTTTTAGGGCAGGCTCCTCCCTGCAGGTTGGAGGGCTTCAGGGGTAGGCGCTCCTAGAGGGCAACCAGTTTGCTGGGCAGCTGGTCACGAGCCAGAGAGTTGGCTCACAATCAGAGCTGGGTGACCCACCCTTCAAGGGCAAGGGGGTTGGTCAGGGAGTGACGCCTGCTTTTCCTGTTCCATGCTTGCTTAGTTGTATTGCTGCAATGTCCTGTTAAATAGTTAATAAAGTGGCCCTTGTTTTATTCCAAACAGTTGTCTGTCTCGCTGTTCTGGCTGGGGGGGCAACTGGTATAACAATTACAAAATTGAGTCATAGCTATTGTCAGTGGAGCAGAAGTATACTTGATAATATAGAAGGGAAGGGGGAAAATAAGGGAGAGGAAGAGGAAAACAAATAAATCAGTAGAGAAGATAATGAGATACTAAGCTAAGTTCCTCTAACTGGCAATTTCTAGTGCAAGGACCTTTCCGTACACCCACATGGTCCCATACAAAGGCTGCTATTACAATAAAAGAAATCACAAGGGACCCATTTCACACAAAATAATATGGTGTGCAAAAAAACCCAAGCATCAACAAAGCCGAACTGTTGCGTATGGTTTACTTCCAGCTGTACATCGTAATCATTCTGGTCAAGTTAAAACAAACTGCAGCTAATTTTACTTTAAAGTAGTAGAAGAAGAAGAGATTGGATTTATACCCCACCCTTCACTACCCAAAGGAGTCTCAGAGCAGTTTACATTTCCTTTCCCTTCCCCTCCCCACAACAAACACCCTGAAAGTTGGTGGATCTGAGAGAACTCTCTCAATAACTGCTCATGAGAGAACAGCTCTAAAAGAACTTGTGAATGACCCAAGGTCATACGAGCAGCTGCAAGTGGAGGAGTGGGGAATCAAACCCAGTTCTCCCAGATTAGAGTCCACACTCCTAACCACTACACTAAAATAACTGAGGTAAAGCCTAGAATCTCTAATGCTTGTAGGGGTACTTCAATCATAGGGAATTAAGAGTATAGGAAATCATTAATTATATTGAAATAACTAAATGTACTATGTTCTTACAAATCATAATCCAGACAAATCTGGGGATATAAATTATGACACCCACTCATTTCTCCATTAAGTTTATTGCTGAGCTTGGCTTTGGCTTTAGATGAAGTGGGGGGGGGGAGGGAGTGATGTGATCCTATCCTTCAAAACCATCCTATCCTGCTAGTTCAGGCAATGAATTGGATACAATCAGCTTTTCCTTTGGTGAAAAGGGAAGGAGGGGTCTCATGCAGACCCGTAGCTAACGTGGGGCCTACGGGGCCCGACCCCTTAATATTTCTTCCAGGGCCCCCAAACTGAGCTTTGGCTTCTCCTCCCCCCGAGCTCCACAGTAGCTACATGCCTGTCAGTGAAATGGGGGCTGCATGAGATTGCAGGGAAGTCATTGTGCGAGACAAGGCACAGGATTCCAGCTGTGTATTCCACAGCTCTGAAGTACACTGGTTTGCAGTTAATTGATCAGCCCCATCTGAACCAGCACAGTCTGGGGCGGGGAGGAAAGAATGCACATAGCTCCATACAGACATATAATGGCTGGCCCCATTAGTAAAAAAAATTGCCCCCCCCCCAGCACAATGTTGCTAGCTACGGGGCTGGTCTCATGGGACCTGCATGGATGAAAGCCATGTGGGGGAAGAGTCTGTAATAAGGAGAAATGGGTGACACAGAGTGAAAAAGCTGGCTGGATCTAACCTATACCCTCTTGTTCTAAAGATTCTCCAACTAGGACTAAAATAATAACCACTTAGTTAAAATATGAGGATTGAGGAGTGCAGTGATCACACAAACTAACTCTTTGGTATGATCACTACTTCTTTTCAGATCTCATTTGCATCCACACGGCGGTAATAATTGCCCTTCATCACTGATCACCAACATAATAATTCTTACAGATTTGTTTCTAGCATGTCTGGGTTTAACTAGACCCACATTTGGTCTCTTTCAGTCAATTAGAAACATAAACTGATAGTAACATGAATGGACAGTGTACACTGATCAGTGGTGAATATTACAGCTGGCTCTAGAAACTCTTGACTGCTATTTAGTGCTGAACACCTCTTCTTTTGGTGTAGTGGTTAAGAGCACGGACTCTAATCTGGGAGAACTGGGTTTGATTCCCCACTCCTCCACAGGCTGCTGCTGGAGTGACCTTGGGTCAGTCAAAAGTTCTTTCACAGCAGTTCTCTCTCAAGCAGTTCTGGAAAGAGCTCTCTTAGCCCCACCTACCTCACAGGGTGTCTGTTGTGGGGAGGGGAAGGGGAAGGAGATTTGTAAGTCACTCTGCGACTCCTTCGGGTAGTGAAGGGTGAGGTATAAATACAATCTCCTCCTCCTCCTCCTGCCTTTGTAAGAGTAGATTAGAGGGTTATTTCCTTTATTTACCCTTTCAATAAGGCAACGGACTCTCTTCTGAATTTCTAAAGCTGACATTTCCTTTATCTCTAATTTAAAATGAATAGCTGTGCTCTGATGACCTACTTGCTCTTGCTTCTTGTGGAAGGGAGAATGAGAAGTCATTGCACTGCCTACTTAAAAAAAGCAAAACAAAAAACACACACCCTTACCTCTTTTCACTGTTGGCATTTGTATAGGGGCAAGCGAAATGGTCCATACCCATGTGCAAACACAGATGTAACAGTCATGAGTCATCAGTTAAAACATACGCATGCAGCAAAGAGGATAATATTACCTAATAAAATGCTTGCCTCCAGGGAAAGTTAAAGTGCTTTGCAAATCTATATACATCCTGTTGTGGGCAAAGGTGGTGAGCAAATGAGGATAATAACTTTCCTGAAATAAATCTGACAAGAGCCCTGAGTGGGCTCAGTTATCTTCCAAATCCAAACGGTTTAGTTGCAACACCAGCAGCTTAAATATTTATGACCCTACTGTTAACCTATTGATTCCAAGACTGTATCCACTTTATGAGATGAGGTGAGTTTAGTTGTGTAGTTGCAGATTCCTGATTAGGACAAAGTTAAATGGATGTTGGTTCTGATGGTCATACACAACTGCCTGAATTATGGAAACTGAAGTTTTATGGATGCCTCCCTTTGCTACATTAACAATTTGATACTCCAGAAATTAGAGAACTAACACAAAGGGACAATATGGCTGTGGTCACACTGGCGGCTTGGTGCGATATGGTGCCACCTCTAATTGTACTGGTGTAAATTGTTGTGGGGCATATCAGCCAGACAGCACACCCTGCTGTGGGTTAACCATGCAGACGTCCTGTGGTCAAGCATCCACATTACTACGGTGCCTCAGCCACGGAACGCACTGCCTGGAATTTTTTTTCAAAATGCATGTGTGCACATGTGTGCTCATGCATGCACATAAGTGTGCATGCACACATACATGTGCACACACACTCGTACATGTACATATAGGCAATTTTTTTTAAAAAAACCTTCCTAGTGGCAAGAATGGATCTGCAGATTCACACTGCCAAATCCATTCTGAATGTGCTCCCCTGGGTTCTGACATCCAGCCAAGTACAATGAATGTGCAGGGAACCAAAAACACCACTTGTGATGTGGTGCCTTTTTAAACCCAGCTCCAAGTCATCCTATGATGGGATGAGTATGCTGGGGAAACACCGGCAGATGTGGCTGTGTGACTGCACCCATTTGATTCAGAGGGGAGGGGTGGCTATGTTGGGCCAAACTACTCGTGTGATCACAGCTTTTGTGTGAACTTTCACAAAGGCATTATTTTAGAAAATTTAAGTGCCACTTCTCTAGAAACTGGCTCAAGGTGGCTTTTAGTAAGTAAGTACTAACTGCACAGGCATTGTTCTGTGTAAACCTTCTACAATTATAGATATTAATATGACCCAGGTTTTAACGTGCCGTGGCTCATAACTAATATGATGGTGACTAATAGAGACCTTGAATTGGGATCACCTACCTGGGAGATTTCATCGGCTGTCCCAAGAATTTACTGTACACAGATTCTGAGAGTAAACTTTGAAAGACTTTTCACAGAAGGATGGTTACATGAGCTGAACTACAGTGGCAACTCATCGCTTTCAGATGAGACTCTGAGCTGGCATACCCATGCACCATTGTTCCTGGAGTCCCCAGTTAAGAAGATAAATGGTGCACAATCGAAAGTCATCTAATGTCTCCATAAGGCATGACTCAGCACCAGAGATTTGTCCTTCAAATGTTCTGCCTATTCACTTGAGGGATAAGGCTATGGCAGCCATCATTCTCATCTTGGGAACAGGAGGGCCCAGCTGAGCATTGGACAATGTTAGATCAAAATCTGCTTTCCCCTTGTTAGTAAAAAACGAAGCCAATCCCCCCCCCCAATTTTTATTCACTAATAGAAATGCAAACTAGTTCAGGTTATAAACTCCCTTTGTGACCTTCCATTTGAACAGCATCTTAGATAAAAATTGGAATTTGCAAATATAACTTAGCAAAAATTTACTTTGAATATTCATCTGAGACAAAATATTAGAGGCTTTGATGTAAGTAAAGCACAGCACAGGCTACACGGAAATCTTTATGCAGCTCTCATCTCAGCAACTCTTTTCGCCCGGAGGCCTTTTGTATATCTTCCGTGCCTCTCCCCTTATGAAGAAAACCTCTCTTAGGGTCTCTCTAGATGATCATTATTTTCCCCCAGAATAAATGAGAAGGTGCTACTCAGGTGTTGTGGGGAATCAAAATATCACTCCCTAAAGTGGAGCTTCTGTTGTATATTTTGCTAGCACTAAAAAAAAAGCAATACTTTTTTTCCTAGCTAAATATGATTCCCCCTTCCTTCAGCTAGCACATTGATTATGGAGTAAGTCAAGTGTGAAATGTAGCTGGGTGACCACCATGGGTACCAATCACTTCTGACACTGGTAACAAAGAACATCTTAACATCCCTTCCTGAAAACTTGTGTTGTATTCTGGATTTTGTTTTAATAACAACTGTTTTAAATTATTTACTAGCTTAGTGCTGCTCTGTTGTAATGCTGATGTGAATCAATGGACTCTTTAGGGAGAAAAAAAAATGGCAAGCAATCCTTGCCACTCCCTCGTCATCATTTGTTCTTCGTTCTCTCTTGTTAAATCCAAGTCTTTGAGTCCTGTGTACTTCATCTTTCTGGTGAGGATGGGGAGAAACATTTCTCTGGTTCAATAAATATTGGCTATCTCCACGCAGTCCGGCTATTCCCCTTACATGCAACTACTTCTTCATGCATGGCAAAGGAACAGAGCACTGCACTCATACAACATTGCTAGTATTGTTGTAAAGAAGATTTTGTTTGTTCTCCTCAAAGGCTCTTATTGCTTACAGAGCAAATTTAGTGGAATGAGTATCTAAAGGTATGCTGATTGGGGGGTGGGCACATTAGGAAAAATGTCCTGTCAGATCTGCATAGACAATTTTAGTTTCTTGGAGATTTCACACCATTTGTAGGTAACATTCTCTGGTGGAACATGCCTGCTCTGGCCTACAGGCCATGTTTCCACCCTGCCCTCCTGAGTTATTCTCACACTTGGAGATGCTTTGTTCCACTCGCAGGTAGCTCGCGACCACCACCTGACCTTTTCCTGGAATTACCTATTGGGATGGTCAGGACTCTCAGCTTCCCTTCCATGTTCTGAGGCCTTGCCTCTGTGTCTCCCACTGCCCAGCATCTGGTTACCACAGGAACAGTTTATAGACTTGTGTGCCATTGGAGGAATAGCCACCTGCCAACTGCCTGCCTTCCCCCTGGTGCCCCTTTTAAAATAACGAGTCCACGACGGTGGAGGTCTATATGGTACAGAGAACCAGTACCAGCACCCAAATTATAAAGTATTTATTAAAAAAGAAAATGTTTACAAGCATACTTTTAGCACAGCACCAGACTGAGCAAGAAAATAAAAATAAAAGGGTAAAATGCAAATCCTCTGTCCCTCTATAAAGATACATGTACTATCAGATGTTAAAATAGGACAAGCTCCTTTTACATAGGATGTTATAGATCTCTATAGAGTCTCCTTTACCTTGAAGCTTGCCCTACTCTTGAGGCAAACACAAGGCCAATGGCTGTCTTCATAGTGGAGAGTTCTGTGTGTGCTCATGGACCTAGCACCGAAGAAAAGGAGACCTACTTCCTGCTGCAAGTAGTTATCATATCTCCCCCCCCCCCGACCAGGTGAGGCCAGGTCAGAGAAGTGTTTCCTAGGGCTTCTTCCTGGAGATTATCCCTGGGTCCATTCTAGCCTAAATTCCTCCAAATCTCTGTTCTCTGCTTGGAGAAGGGGAAGAGCTTGATCCACCCATTGTCTCTCCTGCTAGATCCATAAGCATTTGTATGAAGTTGAGCTGAGGTACATCTGGGAAGCAATTAAATGGACTTCCTCTTCTTCTGCCTGTTCTCTGCCCAGAGGGGGAAAAAACCTCTTAAAACACAGTGAAGGTTTTACTCCTTTCAAACCTCTGAGGAAAAATGCATTTCTTCCCATTCCACCATTCCACCTCAGTTTTGTGAGGATCCAAAACTATTCAGCAATAAATTGTTGATAATTTTTTTAACCTCGCCCTCACACATTTCTCCATTTCCTTTACGTCTTACACTGTGATAGGAGATACTGATCCATACATCAGGTTTTTGTACTCTGGTCAAAGCTTGAGAATATGGACACTGATATATGAACAAGAAATGTATCTGAAAAAAATTAAATATTTTCTCCTTTTGGAAAAGAATATATATAGGCTCACTTTTACAGCTTTGCAGTGTTAAATTATTTTGACTGAACAGAATGCTTTAGTAGTTATAATTGGTAATATGAATAAAAATATCACCCATCACCTTGTGTATATACTTATTTAATCTGTTTTTAGTTCTATTTCCCAGATATGATGTCATTAAGTGATGGGGGAAAGAAGCCAAAAGTTGAGTGGCCTTTCAATAAGAAGTTTTTTCTGCCTTTTTATATAAGACTAGGAATAAGGCCTGTTGTGGAAATGAATACAATGAGCTCTAGAAAGAGGCTCTGGGAGAGTGCACCAGCCTTGGGCACTCAGCATCAATTTGCTGTGGTGACCTCAGCAGGGTATAATGACACAGAGTCCACCATTTTCTATAGATCTCTGCCATCTGAAGAAAAGTTGTAGTTTTGAGTGATTGCCAGACTTCCCCTGGAATTATCAACAATGGGTCCCCAGGAGGAAATGGGTGGTTTGGAGGGTGCAGTCTATGGCATTGTACCTGTCTGAAGTCCAATCCCCCTCAAAATCTGCTGGTTGTCCCCAGCCCGAAAGATGCTCGCCTAGCCTCAACCAGGACCAGGACTTTCTCAGCCCAGGCCCCAGTATGGTCGAACATACTTCCAACTGAGATCAGGGCCCTGTGAGACCTGCTACAGTTTTACAGGGCCTGCAAAATGGAGCTGTTCTGCCTGGCCTTTGATTGAGGCAGCAGGCATCTACCAGCTGGCCCCTCCTCATTATTGTTTTTGTTATTATTGTTGCTATTGTTACTGCTGTATGAGACCACCATGGCTCGGCACTTGCCCACTCATTTCCAGGCAGTAGGAACTGAAATTAAATATATTGCACTTCCCACTTTAAATGTTTTAAATTGGTTGTATTGTATTGATTTAATATTGTTATTTATTGTCTAATCAACTTATTTTAAGAGTGTATTAAATGTATTGTTGTGAGCCACCCCGAGCCTACTTGCAAAATAATAAATAAACTTGTCACCCCAAAGAGAAGTACTACTTCTTCTCTGGAAAACAGAGTGGAGGAGAATAGAATGACTTCTCTCAGCTTGGATCACAGATGCTGCAGGAGTCTGAGGTGTTAAAACACTGATGTGATAGAAAGAGCTTGAAAAAAATAGGAGGGAGATAGAGGATCACATTCTGGAATGCTGAGTTAAAAACCCTCTGCAAATTTAAAACACTGAGCCCCTCCCCAGACGCTTCCCTCCACGGGCCCTGTTGGCAGAGTTTAAATGCGCAAAGGAAGTGGAGCAAGTGTATTAAATGTATTGTTGTGAGCCACCCCGAGCCTACTTGCAAAATAATAAATAAACTTGTCACCCCAAAGAGAAGTACTACTTCTTCTCTGGAAAACAGAGTGGAGGAGAATAGAATGACTTCTCTCAGCTTGGATCACAGATGCTGCAGGAGTCTGAGGTGTTAAAACACTGATGTGATAGAAAGAGCTTGAAAAAAATAGGAGGGAGATAGAGGATCACATTCTGGAATGCTGAGTTAAAAACCCTCTGCAAATTTAAAAAGAACAACAACAATGTTAGCCGAACTGCTTTATCTACAGCAGTTGGCAAATTTTATATGGTTTCTTGCCAGCTATACCAAGGTCCAAATCCCGCCCAGGGGTTATCAGTAGAAGGAGTCGAGGCTGGTGTTGTTCAAAATAACTGTCTTTTACTTAAGAATATATAAATCACATACAAACAATACTGATGCTTACACACATTCAATCAAGTTTCTTAGAAATACAGAATTAAAATAGTGACTTTTGCATTAGCAGGTGGGGTGATGGAGAGCAATAGTTATCTGTCCTGAAGCTTGTCAGTTCCAATGAAGAATGGATGGGGAGAAAATAATTCTAGGGGAATTTAACACACAGCTAGAACCAGCCAGCTTCTGTGGGTCTCTTGGTGGAGACCAAGAGATCAAGAGGAGACAAGGGTTTGGGAATAGGAAGCTGGACAAAAAGGGAATGAAAGCAGACAGGGGGTGTTGAGGGGATGCGGATAGCAAGGGCCAAGCAACTGGTCCTTGTCTTTTATAGGTGGATCTTTGGGTGGGTGGCAACTATGCCAACCTGTGGACCCACCTGCCTGTTAGTCCATCAAAAAACTATTCTCATTGGTTGTGTGTAGTGAGGGGTGGCAACCTAGAGGGTTGTGCAATATCGTAACTCAAGATCTAACTCAAAGTAGGGCATCTGGACAAGTGTGAAACTTGGTGTCAAGGAACCTCCTTGATGTGCAGATGAAGTTGACCATTCCCAGGTCATAAAAGGTCCCTCTAGTAGGAAATGCCATTCATAAATAAAGCAGAGATGCAGAATACGTGACATCAGACAGTTCAACAATGGGGGCTGTTTTTCCTTAGATTGTCCTTTTGCTGACAATATGGAGACGTGTGATTTCCTTCACCAGGCTGAAATTGTAGCTGAAAACCTATTCACATGTAAGGTTTTGTGCAGGCACCTTCTCTGTGTAATGTCACAACAGGTGATTTTTACAGCTTTCTTTGAGCCTATGGGTGTGTGTGCCTGGGAGCAGGAGTAGGGCTCTCTAGGACCATATAGTGAGATGATTGCTACAGACGGCCGCCCCTTCTCCATGGTCAAAGATGCCAGCTTCCATAGGCTACTACAAGATGCCTATCCCAGGTATACACCCCCTGCTTGCATCATGCTGAGCAGGGTTGTGTTGCCTTCATTGTAAAGGGCTGCCAGGGACCACATGAAGGCCCAGTTGTCCCACACTTTCAGGAGAACTGTGCATTTCATGTCTGACAACTGGACTTGCTCTCAGGTGCATCATGTGTACCTTTCGCAGACCATGCACTAGTGGCAACCTGATGACATTGTGGGTGTGGGTGGTGAAACCAGTGTTAGACAGGGCTCTGCTCTGCACCAAGGTTATCAATGAGGGACATGCGCTAGCTCTCACCCAGCACAACCGTTTAGGGTGATTAGATCATTAACTTCTTTCACTGAGAGAGCCAAAATGCCTAGTAAGTCAACTTTAAGCTGTTGTGAGCTTTTTTGTGGACACAGTCTTGTCACTCCACCGTGACCTGCCAATACCAATACGGTATGTGAACTAGAGGCTCCTGGGCCATCTTTGGATCCAGGTTTTGACAACTTCCTCCGACTCACAGAGGCTGATGTCAACAGGACTCTGAGTGCTGCAAAGCCAACCACTTGCCTCTTAGACCCGTGTTTTTTGGGACTGGTGCGAGCTGGTGGTGAGGGCCTATGGGGCCATATGACATTATTAATCTGTCCCTTAACTCAGGGGTCTATCCAGAGGATTTAAAAGAGGCAATAGTAATACCGCTCTTGTAGAAGCCGTCTCTGAAACCTTCTGATCCATCCAATTACAGCCCAGTTTTGAATTTTTTTTTGTTCCTGGGTAGGGTAATTGAGAGAGCAGCAGTAGAGCAGCTCCAGAGCTTCCTGGAGGACACATCGGCACTTGACCCCATCCAGTCTGGCTTCCTCCCTGGTCATGGGTCAGAGACTGTGCTGGTCACCATCACAGACAATCTTTACAGGCAGTTGGGCCAAGGCGGGTCAGCGCTGCTATTATTGCTTAACTTGACAGCAGCATCTGACACAGTCGATCATAACTGTGTTCACTGCCTTGCTGACACTGGAGTGCATGGAACGGTCCTAAAGTGGGTTGTCTCATTTCTCTGTGGTTGGGGACAGAGGGTGGCGCTGGGAGAGAGGGTCTCCTCCCAATACCCCATGGTACGCAGGGTTGCTCAGGGGGCTATCCTCTACCCAATGTTATTTAACATCTATATGTGTCCTCTCGCCCAGCTGTTGTGGAGTTTTGGGCTGGGATGCCATCAGTACACTGATGACACCCAGCTGTATCTGTTGATGAATGGTGGCTGGACACCACCCCAAGAAACATGGCCAAGGGTTTGGATGTCATGGTAAGGTGGTTGAAACAGAGTTGGTTGAGACTGAATCCAGCAACGACCAACTCCTGGCTATTTACCATGCACCATTAACATCGGCGGAGATGGTTGGGAGCTTGGGTGTGTTTCTGGATGCCCCCTTATCAATGGAGGCTCAGATCACAAATGTTGCCAGACTAGCGTTTTCCCAACTACGCCTTACCTGTCTTGCCCTGACCTAGCCACAGTAATCCATGCAATGGTCACTTTTAGGCTTGACTACTGTAACTTGATCTACACAGGGCTACCCTTGATGCTGATCTGGAAGTTACACTGGTCCAGAATGCAGCAGCCCAGGTCCTTATGGAGACACAGTTAACAGCACATATATAACTTGTGCTTCACCAG
Organism: Gekko japonicus; assembly: GCF_001447785.1. Taxonomy (NCBI): domain Eukaryota; kingdom Metazoa; phylum Chordata; class Lepidosauria; order Squamata; family Gekkonidae; genus Gekko; species Gekko japonicus. Next base: position 106,871 of record NW_015173178.1, on the reverse strand, counting down.
CTGTACTGGCTCTGGTCCAAGAACAGAGTCAGGTTCAAGGTGCTGGTTTTGACCTTTAAGGCATAAACAGTCAGGGACCAATGTACCTGTGGGACCACCTCTCCTTGTTTGTCCCTCAGAGAGCACTTTGCTAGGGAGAACAAAATCTGCTGGAAGTCCCTGTCCCAAACAGCATCCAGCTGTCCTCAACCACATCCAGGGATTTTTCAGCCCTGTCTCCAACTTGGTGGAACTCTGTCAAATAACATCAGGGCCCTGTGGGACTTGTTACATTTCCACAGGGCCTGCAAGGCAGAGATGTTCCATGGGCCATACAGTTGAGGACAGCAACATTGTGTTTTTTAAAAGCAATTCATGGTATTAGTTTGCCTCTCACTCCCCCCCCCCACTAATGGTGGTCAGAAATTTATGTACTGCGGTGCCATTTGAGTTTCATGATATTATATGTTTTTTATATTAGTAGACAGCATTTTAATATATTCTTTTGTTTTAAACTGTTATACACTGCTCTGAGCCCAGTCTATGGTGAGGGCAGTATAGAAGCTGAATTTTAAAAAATAAATAAACAAACAAACAAATACTGCCCTTGCTTCTGCCAAAAAAAAAAAAATCCTGCTTGGATTCTCTGGTTTGACATTGGTTCTTTTGGGCTTGCAATGCCACAGTGGCACTGGGTTCTGCTGGACACTAGTGCATTGGCACTGGTTCTTCTGGGCACTCTACAATGTACTGGTTCTGCTGGGTTTGCAAAAGTTCCCCCCTTCAGTGTCTCAGGTTTGACCTTAGTTCTGTTGGGTTTTTGCACTGCCATAGTGCCACTGGTTCTGCTTGCAAAAAGCCCCCCCTCCCTGTCTACTGTAGAGATTCCCTGGGATGTTCTACTGGAATTATATTGTTTTACTGTTTTTTCCTCCATTGGAAGCAATGGAGGATGGGCACCTTCTTTGGGGGCCCATAGAACTGGACCCCCTTGTTCAATCCTTTTGAAACTTAAGGGTTCTTCTGAGATGAGACACCAGCAGCTTTGCAGCAAATGTGGTGTCTTTATCTCAAAAAACACCCCCCCCCCGATACCCCCAGATAGAATCTCAATTGAGTATAATGGTCCCCATAGGGTTTAATGGAGCTGAGACAATTAATCTCGAATCCAAATACCATACCAGTATTGGGATTTGGGAATATCAGGAAATATTGACATTTTAGGGTTCAATGTACCCAACTCCCCAGAAAAAAAAATTGCACACCACTAATCCCACTTTCCTTCCCTGGCAAAAGTATGACATAAATAGCCTACTCAGAATCCTCTCTGATTGGCTGAACTAAGCAAGACAGCTTGCCAGTCCTTTCCAATGTCATCCATCTTCATCCCTATATAGGTCTGGGTGCAAATTCAGTTCCCCTGTTTGGTTGGAACCAGACATGTTTTGAGGATAAAATTGATGAAGACCATATACACTGCAATCACAAGAAAAAGTCAAGCTTGGTTATAGGAAACTACTAATAGTATAAGAGGTAAAACATGTTTCCCTTGCAGAAAGGGCAGGATCAAATGTCTGAAGAGAAATGGCTCCTTATGGCAAAACATAATTATTGTCAACTGCAAGATTTAAAAACCCGGTAAAGACATATGCATGCTCTGCTGAAGTGCCATAGGTTGCTGTAACAGAGAGCTCGCTGTGTTGTCAAGGACAATCAAATTATGACACAGTATTGATAACTGGCATAGATAATCTAGTATGGAGAAAATGGACTTCTGAGAGTGCTGAAAAGCTCTCTCAGGACCAATATGTAAGCCTTCCACTTACATATCATTACCATTTCTCCATCTAAAATAAGTATATAACTAAAACGTGTCATTCTTAAAATTATAGTAGTTTGCACTTCAGAGCATGACAGGGAAAGAAGTGTGAGAGCTGCCAGGATAACCTTAGAACCAATATTCTAAAGTTTGTGAAATTCTGACATTATAGATCATTCTTTAGTGAAGAAACATGTATAATACATTACTTTATTATACTACATTATTGAGAAACCCTAGAGCAGGAGTGTCGAACTCATTTGTTATGAGGGCTGGATCTGACATAAATGAGACCTTGTTGGGCCGGGTCATGTGTGTCATAAAATGTAATGCCAGGTAGCGGAGATATAAACTTTATAAACGACACAAACACAAAGGCTTTTTTTTAACTTAAAATAAAAACATGCATAAAACATTAGCACTTGCAATATTTTGTTTATTTAACAGTGTCTGATAACTGACACTTCTTGCTCTGAATTATTGCATCAAAATGTCTGTGCTGTTGCAATCTTGAGTATGCTGTTTAGGGGTGTATCTGTAAGCTGCAAGCCTACAATGATGCAGCGGCAGCAGAACTGGAAGAAGAAGCAGAAGACAGCCAGTTCCACTGTGGGCCCGATAGAAGCCCTCTGGGGGCCTGATCCAGCCCCCGGGCCGCATGTTTGACACCTTTGAGTTAAGCCGTTATATGTCAACAAAGACCAAATGCCCAAGTCTAGAACATCAAAGTGGCAAAGTGAAAGCATATAGAGGAGGTTTCCATGGCAATTGGGATGAATTCAGGAGTTTTGCTATTTCCTCTCTGGTGTGAAAGACATGAAATGGGGAGGACTTGATGTTCTGGCAGTGAAAGCATGAGCGTAAACAAGACCTTCACATGCCTGCAAGTCATTTCAGCATGCTAGTGCACTTCTGTACAGTTTTTAAAGTTGTTGCCGAGTAACACAAACATACTTTGAGTGAATAGAAATGGCAAGTAATTGAAAAGTTATATTTTCCTTTACTTTTTTCTTGGAGGGTTTTTTTGAGGGTGATGGGGGAAAGAGGGAGATTTTGCAAAGAAAATAGAGCTAAGGCTCTGATCTAAGAGACTCAACTGCACAACATTGAAAACACTAGCATATTTTGCAGGATTTGCAAGAGTATAACACAATTCCAGTATATACAAAGACAGGATTGGAGCTCTTTATCTGCCAGATATGTGTATACAACCTCTGCCCTTTGCACCCAAAATGTTGTTTATGTATATATATGTGGGGGGGGGCATGTTTTTCATTGTTCGCCCTAAGATATTCCTTTAAAGTGCAAGATAATGAATTCTAGCATGGGCAAGGAAAATATTGGGTAGAAAAGATCTGAAAGGTAAATTTCCACAAGACAGGTAAGCTATACAACCAGAGCACGGAAAAATACACTGTGACAATGTCTTCATGCTGTTGTTCTTGTGAAGTCCATTCAGATACTTGCAACATCTAAAAGACAAAATGGGGGAAAAAAACAAGCATTCATGTGTCTCCTCCCCTCTGTGCACAGATGCAATGGAAAGTTCTGAGGCTGTTCAAAATCTGTAAGGCCCCTCAGATATGACAGGAGCCCAGAACGGTAAATCTCCTTTTTTGAGTACTGTACAAAGCCTGACAAAAGAACAAAGTTGCTGCCAAGTTAAACAATAAGATCTCTTCACTTGAGCAATGGAAAGACTCTTATTTAAAAGTCATGGATGCCACCTCTGATTCTGCCACTGGCTCCCTGTGGCTGAAGCCACCACCTGATCTCCGGTGTCGCTTGCTGTCAAACATAGACTGTATATGATAACTTTAGAATTTTAGATTAGCCTTTTGTCATTGAAGTCACAAGAACATTGTAAAATAACTTCAATAATTAATAAGGAGCAAGGCATTCCAGCACAGCAGCTCCTGAAGCTGACTGGAAAATTAATTGTGCCTGAGAAATATTTCTGTCCTTTATGTACTTCTGGTTTATTTTTTAAGCCCCTGGAGGGGATTTTATATATATATATATAATAGTACATAAACTAACAAGAAAAAATGGGGAGAGGGGGACTACAATTTAGGGAGAAAGAAAAGAAAACCCACACTAAGCTAAAAACACAAGGTTAGGAGATCATTCCCTGTTAAAATGCTGTTAGTAAAAGAAAAGGCTGTTAATAAACAATATACTTTGTGAGATCCTTTCTAAGCTTATATGTTAGATTGTTACTTGTTATGAGAAGATTTCCCGAGCATCTCCTCCAGCTCGTTTCATAAAGGCAATTTGCAAAGTCCTTCCGCCTTTACATCTATACTAAAACTCTCTAAATTCTTTTTTTTTGGTAAACAAATTTTTATTTTCTTAGGAACATAACATATAAGATTAAATCATTCAGTCCATTGTTTACCTCATTCCCTTCCTCCCCTCCCTCCAGTGGCTTCCCGCAATGCTTCTCCCCCTTCTTACAAATTTCATTATATCATTAACACATCATTTGTTATCATCCAACCTCAAGATAACATCATTTGACTTAATATTGATCTAAACATATTAAGTTTTGTTTTACATCCCAGTTCTTTTCCAGATATATTTTAAAGTCATTCCATTCTTGAAAAAACACGTTGTCTTCTTGATTATTCAACTTCTTTGTAATTTTATCCATTTCTGCCATGAACAGAACTTTTTGTATCCAGTCTTCGATTTCTGGTACTTTCTCAGTCTTCCAAAATTGTGCATAAATCATCCTCGCTGTTGTAATAAGGTACCAGAATAAAGTCCTTTTAGTCGAGTTAACTTCTTCCATTTTTAGTCCCAAAAGCAGAATTTCAGGCGCTTTCTTGAAAGAGCACTTAAGTATTTTTTGCATTTCTTTGTGGACTTTTGTCCAAAAGAGTGTAGCTTTTTCACAAGTCCACCACATATGGTAAAATGAGCCCTCATGTTTTTTACATTTCCAACATTTATTTGACATATTCTGGTTCATATTTGCAATTTTCTTTGGGGTCATATACCACCTATACATCATTTTATAACAATTCTCTCTAACATTGGTACAGGGTGATATCTTAATAGCATTTTTCCACAAATATTCCCAGGTTTCTATGTCAATTTCCTTGTTCATATTTATTGCCCATTTTAACATTTGCTCTTTCACAGTCTCATCTTCTGTATACCATTTTAACAACACTTTATACATTTTAGAGATATCTTTTCCCCCTCCACTCTCCCATACCTTTTCCATTTCATTTTTTTCCTCTCTAAAACCATAATTTCTTTTGTCTGACCTAAAAAGGTCAGAGATCTGCATGTATTTCAACCATTCATATTCATATTCAATTTCATTCTGCTTTTTCATTACCCATTCTGTTCCCTCTTTTTTTATTATGTCTTTATACAGCAACCAATCTTTGTCTCTACGTCTTGAGTAAGATGTTAACACTTCCACTGGTACAATCCAAAGTGGCCTTACATCACCAAAATATTTTTTATATCTCATCCATACCACAAATAATGCTTTTCTTACCACATGATGCTTAAAAAAGCTATCCATTTTTGTTTTGTCATACCATAAATATGCATGCCAACCAAATCTACAATCATGACCTTCTAACCCCAATAGCTTATCATTTTCTAATTTCACCCATTGCTTCAACCAGGTCATACAAACCGCTTCATAATATAATCTGAGATTTGGTAGCTGTAGTCCACCTCTGTCCTTGGCATCACAAAGTATTTTCATCTTAATTCTCGGTTTCTTGCCTGCCCAAACAAACTTTGATAGTTCTTGTTGCCACCTTTGCAGCAAATCTGTCTTACTAAGTATTGGTATTGTTTGGAACAGGAACATCAAACGTGGTAGGACATTCATTTTTATAACTGAAATTCTTCCCATCAGTGACAAGTTCATTTTGTCCCATTTCTTAAAGTCTTGGGTTAACTTAGCCCATAGTTTTTCATAATTGTTCTTATATAAGTCTATATTCTTTGCAGTTAACTCAATGCCTAAGTATTTCGTCTTCTTTACCACTTCACATTGTACCAAATTTTGTAGTTCCACTTGTTTTTGTTTCGTCATATTTTTGCAAATAAGCTTCGTTTTATTCTTGTTTACATAAAATCCTGCCAATTCTCCAAAATCTTTTATTTTTTGAAATAGTAACGGTAACTCTTCCGTCGGGTTTTCCACAATAAACATTACGTCATCTGCAAAAGCACGGTATTTATATTTAAAACCTTTATGTGTCAAACCCTTAATCTCTTGATCTTGTTGTATTTTTTGTAAAAGTACCTCCAACACCCAAATGAACAATAGCGGTGACAAGGGACAACCCTGCCGAGTACCTTTCTGTACCTTGAAGCTATCGGTCAATTCTTTATTTACATTCAGTGTAGCTCTTTGTTCCGAATAGATAGCTTCAATACAATTTCTGAACTGTTGTCCCGTATCAATTTTTTCCATCATCTGTAACATAAACTTCCAATTAAGATTGTCAAATGCTTTTTCCGCATCCACAAACAAAAAAGTTACCTCTTTTTCAGGGTGCTTTTCATAGTATTCCACTGCGTCCATTACTATTCTTACATTATCTCGAATTTGTCTTTTTGGCAGAAAGCCCGCTTGATCTTCTGAAATCACTGTTTGTAAGTAGTTTTTCACTCTTTCTGCAATAATTTTTGCAAAGATCTTATAGTCATTATTTAGGAGAGAAATTGGCCTGTAGTTCTTTACATTCGTTAGTTCTTGGCCTTCCTTTGGTATCAATGAAATGATTGCCTCTTTCCATGAGTCTGGCACTTTCTTGCACATCCGTATGTCGTTGGATAAAGCTTCCAGGGCCGGGACAAGTTCCTCTTTCATTTTTTTATAAAACTTCGCGGTAAATCCGTCCGGCCCTGGCGCCTTCCCCAACTTCGCTTCTTCAATTGCCTTCCTCACTTCCTCTGTTTGGATTGGCCCATTTAGTAAATCTTTAAACTCTTTGCTTATTTTGGATAGTGGAATCTCTTCTAAATATCTTTCAATCTTCTCAAGATCAATTCTATTTGCTTGAAACAATTTAGCATAATACTTGAAGAAACTTCTCTTTATACCATTAGGGTCAACGAATTCTTTTCCTTCTTCTATAATTTTGGTTATCATTCTTCTTTCTTTTCTTGCTTTGAGTTGCCAAGCTAGATATTTCCCCGGTTTATTCGCCCCTTCAAAAGATTTCTGTTGTAACTTCTTTAAATTCCAATAAAGCTCTTGGTTCAAAAAATCATTCAGCTGTTCTTTCAGCAACTGTAGTTCTCTAATAATCTTCTTTTTCCCCGGTTTCTTCTTCAGTTCTTTTTCTTTTTGGGCTATTTGTTCCAATACTTCCACTTGCCTTTGAAGTTTTTCCTTCTTTTGCTTCACATTTTGTGAGATGAGAATCCCTCTCATCACAGCTTTGTAAGCGTCCCACACTACCTGTATTGAAGTCTCTTTATTCAGATTTTGTTGGAAATATTGTTTTGTTTCTTCTTTTAACATTTCCATAACACCTTTTTTATCCAACAAATCTTCATTTATTCTCCAAAGAAAGGATTTATTCCTTTCAGTAGAGGTCCACAAAACAGGGTTGTGATCCGAGTTACATCTAGGCAGGATTTCTATTTTTTGTGTTTTCATTGACAATTCTTCTGACATCCAAATCATATCAATTCTGGAAAAAGAGCAATGTCTATTGGAATAAAAAGTAAAATCTTTCTGCGTTGGGTTCCATTTCCTCCACACATCTTCTAGTTTTTCCTGTTTGACTAGTTCAAAAAAGTTCTTTGGCAATTTTCCACTAATTTCGTTGCCTTTTTGTGATTGTCTATCCAGCCGATCTATAGTTCCATTAAAGTCTCCGGCCAAAATAACTTGATCATAAGTTTGTCCTTGTAGGTGTTCAGTTAAGTCCTTAAAGAACTTTTCTTTTGCTCCATTGGGTGCGTATATATTGACCACCAGTGTCTTTTTCTGTTGAATCATCACTTCCACACCCACATATCTTCCTTCCAAATCTTTGAAAATTTCTTTAGGTTGTAAATCCTTTTTCACATATATCACCACACCTTTTTTCTTATTTAAGGCCGAGGAATAAAATTCTAATCCCAATTTAACATTTTTTAAATATTTGGCATCCAGTTTTCTAATATGAGTTTCTTGCAAGCATATCAAGTTACAATTTTGTTTTTGTATCCAATAATTGATTCTTTTCCTCTTGTTAGGTGAATTTAATCCATTCACGTTCCATGACAACAATTTGTAATCCATTGTAGATTCTTAATTTAAAGTTCTCCAAAGACGTCAGAATTGTCCGCCTTAAATTTATAAAAATCCGTCACCGACCTGATCTGGACTCTCCCACCTTTGTAAGTAAAGGATAAGCCTTGTGGAATTTCCCATCTGTACCTAATATTCAAAGTCCTCAGTTTATCCACCAAAGGCTTATACCTTTTTCTGTCTTGCAGTACTGCTCGGGGGAGTTCTCTCATCACCATAATCTTGTTTCCTTCCATTTCAAAAGGGACGGTGAATTGTTTCTTAAAAATATCTTCTGTAGTTGTTCTTGTTACAAATTGTACAATAACATCTCTTGGTAAATTTTTCTTTTCTGCAATTCTGGAGTTCACTCTGTATATCAAATCAAAATCAGAGTCCATTGTCCCTTCATCTTCTTCCAAATATGATGTTATTGCCTTCATCATTTCATCTCTTATATCTTCATTTTCCTTCTCTTTAATGCCCCTGAATCTCAGATGGGTTTGCATCCTTCTGAACTCCATCATTGTTTCTGATCTTCTAAATTGCTGAGTCAAAGAATCCTGTTTTTCTTCCACTTGTTGCATCTTCTCTTCCACTTCCGTAGTTTTGGTTGCATTAGCCTGAATCTCCTTTTTGACTCCTTCTATTTCTTGCTTGATTGAAGTTATCTCAGTAGTGACCAAATCTTTAATTGCCGCTATGTTCTTCTCCTGAACCTCTTCAAGTTGTTTCAGATGAATCTGAGTCTGCTTTGCCATTTGTGCCTCCAGTTGCTTTTCAATCTGTTCCCCCATCCTTTTTTCACTTTGTTCTCCCATAGCTTGTATTGCTTCCAGCATCCTTTTCTCCATTGCCTCCATGGCAGCATACATCTCTTTCTTATCCTTCTCCCTCTCTTTTGACATCTTGGGGGTTGGTGTCAGCCTAGTTGGTGTTGAATTAGTTCTTGGTCTCACTTTTGGCTTAACGTCAGGATCAGAGTCAGCTCTTTTCGGTCCTCTTCTGGTCTCCGTTTTGGTGCTTTTCCTGCGGTGCGCAAATTCACAAACAAACAGTCTCTTCTAAAGGGTAGCCTTCAATCAGCCATTCCCTTCTATTTTCGCTTTTAAAAACCCTCTAAAAGAAGTTTAAAGTCAAATTTAAAGTCAGGTCCTCCTCAAAATGTCGGGCGCAACTTCTCTATGGTATTCGGGTATAGAGTAGGTCAGGTTACCGTATTCCAGGTCCCGTCTGTTCGTATACACTCACTTCCGGTTCTGCTCTCTTGTAGCTCCGAGTCTCTTCCTGTTGGCTTCCTGTTGGCTTCAGCCCTTCTTTCAGGGCTTCCTCTTCCTGTTCCAGCACCTCGGAGTATTTTTTTCGTTACACCGGCCTGCTCCTCCCGCGATACAGTTCGTCAGTTTCGGTTTTCGGCTGCGCACATATCTCAATTCCCACCGCAGGAATGTTAAACAATGTTCTTTTTTACTGTTTTAAAGCCTTCAATCAACTATTTTCTTTGCCGGAATCGGATTTCTGGGAATGTTTGGTCATTTCCCGCTCAACCGCTTGTTTCAATTTTTATCTTATCACAGTTCAGGTAAGCGGCACGTTTATTGTTATCTAGCACGATCAAATCGGGTTTCGCATTGCTTCTTTTCACTTACTGTTGTTGCCCATCTTCAAGAGGTCGGCTGGTAGAGAGCTTAAACCGGTAATCCGGCTCGAACGGCCGCTGCAGAGTTGCTTGGCACTTGCCTTCTTCGGGGGAGGAGATCAAAGCATGAAACGGCTCCTTCGGGAGCCGGATCACGCCAACCTCACACTCCCTCTTAGGCGCTGCTGCCTGCTTGTCCCCCCCCCTCACTGGGGAGCGATGCGTTGGGCTAAAAACTGCCCAAGCTGTCAAAAGCGGCCGTCGCTCACTTCGCACAATCGCGAAAGTGTGTCAGTCCTCCATCTTAGCCCGACCGGAAGCCTAT
>NW_015173178.1:67199-96786 GCF_001447785.1 Gekko japonicus | reverse complement strand
ATTGTTGATTTATCTTGGCCAGCTGCTGATTAATACCAACAAGTTGCTCCAAGATCAGCTTGATGGCTTCTGCTACTAGTGCAACTTCCCTTCTTCTCCTCAGAGTTTTCGCTATCTTTAAAAAAAACAAAAAAAACCCTGCCATTTCAACGTTTTAGTTTCAATAAAGTCTTTCTTCCTGGCTCTGCAAATCGTATACTCTGTTAAAAGCTCATGGAAATCTCCCACAACAGGCTTACACGCTTGCAAATAAAGTCTTTCAGAAGTATCCGTTTACAACTGTCTTTCTCCCCCTCCCCTCTTCCGTTTATGTAAATGCGTCAAAGAGGCACCCCCTCCAATCGCTTAAGGGATTTCAAGGGGGGGGGATTTCACTTCATGTATCCATTTACAATCGTTTCTCTCCCCCTCCCCCTCCTTGTTTATGCAAATGCATTGAGAGGCGTCCTTCTCTCAGCATGCTATCGCTCAGAAAGTTTTTCCTTTGAGGGGGAGGGGATTTTATCTTCTGAAGACAAATCGCTCATTTTCACTCACAGTTCGCTCCTTAACTCACATTCATTGTTGGTCTTATCTTGACCTCGCTCTTAATTGCTCCTCTGCTAGATCTCCTGTGCTTTGATCGGGTCAACACAGCTTGTGGCCTCGCTAAGAGGATGCAGTCAGTGAGAGGGACCGTCAGGGTGAAGGGGAGCCTCCATTCTCCTGCCGTTAGCAGGAAAAGAGGCTCACCCTCAAAGCCCTATGGCTTGGAAGTTCTCCCTGAACTCCCATGGAAGCGCAGAGCCAGCTGCGCCTCTCCCCCTCGCTGCTGTGCGGTACGCCTCCCCAGAGAGCTGGGAAAGGCATCCGCCACCATTGTGTCATTGACCCCGCCTTCTTCTTTATGTACTTCTGTTAAGAAGTGCATGAGTTACTTAACAATTTTTTCAGCTCTTCTGCATAGCCATTATTCTGTTATTCTGCCCTGTGACTGTATGTATGATAAACGGTAAAGACAAGGGATGACTTTCAACCAGACCCCCATTGCTTCATTGCTTTCCTGCCCTGCTGTTCAAAATGGAGCTTCTGATCTAGCACACAGATAAACGAGCTACTGCTAATCTTACACTCCATTCCCCCCATTGTAATCCACTGGGCCCATTCAAACATGGATAATGAACCATTAGTGCCTAACCCACCCTCCCTCCCTTCACTTGTCACTTGTTTTCTGGTACAATTTGTGTCCAGTTCTTTCTATCTCTATATACCTTCTCCTATAATCTCAAGGTCCCTGGCTTCATCCTCTTTTGGGAAAAGAAGTTGGATATACCAATAATGTAAGAAGGGCTGGCTCCAGATTTGAGGGTGTATAGGCAAGATGTCTTCCAGAAGTCAGAACTTTGAGAACTGAAGGGCCAGTCTGGGGTAGTACAGGTCTCCGTATGCCCAATTTGCTATGTTCTAGTCTATCTGAAGCTACCCTGGTCCAAAAGACACCAACAACAGCCTTAAATGCTTGGTGGCTGTCCACAGCCAATGCCTGGCCCAGTCTCGCCCAGATAGGGTTGCCAGGTCTGGGTTGGAAAATACCTGGAGACTTTGGGGGTGGATCCAGGAGAAGGTGGGGTTTAGGGAGGAAAGGGGCCTCAGCAAGAGTCCACCCTTCAAAGCAGCCATTTTCTCCAGGGGAGCTGATCTCTGTCTGCTGGAGATCAGTTGTAAAAGCAGGAGATCTTCAGGCCCCACCTGGAAGCTGGCAACCCTACTCTCAGATCCCCACCAGCCTTGGCAGTGCCTTACCTGATGATTAGACCAGGAGGCACTCATCTGAGGCTGAAGGATACAGCCAGTTCAGCTGCTGGAAGGAAAGCTGAGCTGGGCAGGGCCAGTGACTGCTGAGGGTGGAGTCATCTTGGGTTCAACCGGACAAGGTCAATGATGTCATCAGCCCAGCAACACCTGTGGCAGCCAGAAGCAGATCCCAGCAGGCCCCAAGACTGCCAGGGAAGTGGACTCCACCACTGAGGAGGTGAGTAGCCTTGCCAATGGACCCAGCAGCAGCAGCCCAGGCAAGAAGCCAGGGATGGGGAAAAGCCAGGAGAAGCTTCAGGCTGGGCTGAAGACAAGCCCTCAGACCTAGATGGGAAGAAAAAAGCAAGGGCTTGTGGTAGGGATTAAGCAGCAGGTAGGAAGAGCTGGGAGAATGTCCCACCCATATCTCCAGATTGGCCAGAACAGGCACTAATGCCTGGTGAGCAGGGATGAAATTGGAACTTGGGGAAAGGGAGGTGGGGCAGGTATACTTCATACAGGAAGCTCCAGGGACAGGCTGGAGAGGAAATGTGTGGACAGGACTCCTCTGTGAGGGCAGATCTGTGTGTCCCCCCCCCCCATAGCTAGCAATACAAAACAGTCCACTGGAGCCTGAGTGGTGGGTGTTGCCTTCTGACACACTTCCGGTGATGTCAGGGGGTGTGGCATATGAAAAAGAGTTATGCTAAAAAGTTATGCTAATGAGCTCCTGCACCTCTTTTTCTGCGAAATGACCCCTGGCCACTATAATAGACATACAGTTACCCTGATAGAAATGACTGAGTTCAAGGGAACCTCTGGGTGTCTTGTTTAAAGCCCTTTAAAGAATCTTTTTGAAATAAGATTGTAATATCTTTCCTTGAAATTAATAAAATCAGTTTTTCTATAAAAAGGATCTTTTGAATCTTAGGAGGAATCTGAACCAGTTCTTCCGCTTCTTCAGCACAGTAACAGAAAAGTAGTTTGACTTACAGCTGACAATCAAATCACATTTAATCAGAACAGCCATATTTAAAAGAACTGAATTATCAGAAAACAATATGGTGAGTCTTAAAGGCTGAGAAATAATACAAAATGTGCATAGCTACCTCCTATGTGTATCTGTACTAAGCTGATGTTTGCTTTAGCACACAGCAGTTCCTAGCTCAGTTACTCTGTATTTGCCTTGCTAAGGACACACTACCCTACTTCCTAGAAACAATGCCTGGTGTAGCTTTAATCACATGTTGGCCAGTTATAAGCAAGGAGTGAATCATTCAAGAAGTTGTTCAGATATGTCTGAATGAATCTAGATTTATCTATTTGCATTATGGCATTATTTTCTTACATAATGACAGTGATTTTTTCCCAGTGCCACCTTCCTCTCATTTCCTGCCAGGATTTCCTGTTCAGGATTTCAGAACTGGATTTTCCTACTCATCATGTCTCTGTGTGCATTTGGCTACTGCCTATGAGCCCAGCTAATATCAACCATCAATTGAGAGCATTTAGTTCTCAGAATAGTTTAAATTGACCACAAGTTGCAAATATTTGGCCAACTAGAACTAGCAGCTAATGCTTGTATTCTTTTTTGTATTATTCAAGGGAGCTGAGCAGGATAAATTTGCCCGGTGATTGTGTTCATTTTGAAATTCTTAGTGTGCCTAATTTTAATAAGCACTCAGGGATAAAATGGGTAGGACTAAAGGGAGACACACCGTTGCTGTGCTACCCGTTTCAGCATGTCTCCAGTGAGGAAATGGGACTTCATCCCCAAAGCCTCTATGACACCACGTAGACTTTGAAGTAAAATCCCATTTCTAGATGATAGAAGCACCAGGGGAGGTGGCAGAGCATGTCTTTTTTGTGCATCTTTGCTTTGTCCTCCGTAACCCCCTCAAGGAGACATAGGCCCCGGTCACACGGCAAAGTTGCTGCAGGAGAGGCACGGATGGTGGGCAGATTATCCGGGTGCAATCACACCCCAACATCTGGGAAGTGGAGCGCACCCGTGGCTTACCGCAGACAATGTGCATTAAAAAACTAGTACCTCCAAGGTACTAGTAAACGTTTGCCATGGGCTGCCTCCAGACACCGGTGGTGTGATCACGCTGGTGCACGGCATTCCCTCTGGTCCCTCATTTACCTGCCGGCGCCGAGGGAAGGACCCGTGGTGTGCCACCGGCACATCTGATCATGTAATTGCGGATCAAACTGCAGATCAAACTCCTGGTGAGGAGTGGGAAGGCATCTGTTAGTTCTGGAACCTCAGCCTTCAATTTTATAGAAAATTGACTTGGAAATCTGATATCTTCACTCTAAAGAATAAGTAACCAGTGCAATACAGATACTAATTTATAGTTTGATGCCTTTTAGAGATCACTCAAAGTAGTTAGGCCTTTGTTTCAATGGTATTTTACACCTAGTCCAGAATCCAAACACAACTTTCTGGATGAACTTGTTCGTAAATCCGCAATCCTGAAGGTATTTGAAGTTTATACTAAGAATATTTAACTTTTTTCCCCATTAGCTTGCAGTCCATATAGATACTTTGTTTAAGTAACTCCAGCATACACCAGCTGTCTGATTTGGTGTGGGATGGGGTTGGAACAGTCTGCATTAGGTTTACTGGGTTGTCCTCTGTGGTAAACCTCCCACCAATCTTATTGTCTAAGTAACTCCAGCATACACCAGCTTTCTGATTTGGTGTGGGATGAGGTTGGAACAGTCTGTATTAGGTTTACCGGGTTGCCCTCTGTGGCTAACCTCCCACCAATCTTATTGTCCCCTGTTCTCTCAGCAGGAGAAAATGGAGGGATGACATTGCAGACAAGGTGATGTCCCTTCCAGTTGCCATGACTGTGCAACTCTAGAAAAATTTCCCCATCCCTATGTTCTTTATGGAATTCCTAGAGCAGTTGCAGGAGGAGGGGTTGACATTACTTCTAGGTGGTCGCCCAGAAGTGATTTGGTCGAATCACAAATGTTCCTCCTTTCCATGCTCCATTACCCAAAACTCAGGTGTTGCCAGTCAGGCGGTGACAATTCTAGCATCAGACCACTTTGAGAGGAATACAGCAATATTTACAAAGAATACAGCAATATTTACAAATAATACAATAAAAGTAAAACCTTCCTGAAAGTGTGTACTTCATTGTTTAGCTGTGGGTCCTGACAGGTAGGTGTGCTCGTCCTCTGGTTTTGACATTGCTATGCTCCAGCACATACAACATGAAACATATGTCCCCTTCCATTCTTACCTCCCACCTCAAGTCAGCATGAGGCAGACAATTATACACACATCAGTGCAGCAAAAATACTAAGAAGGTCTAAATCTGTTAGGGTAAATGAGGTATGGATGGGAATAAGAGAGCAGACTACATGATTTTCACACTAGATGGCTATGTATAGAAGTGTGAATATCAACTATTGCTGAAGTCACAAACAGTAGATAACATACAGAGATAAATCATTTTGATGCGTTAGATCCTGCCAAGCTTCGTCACTCGGTCTTTCCTAATTCTGTCCTTATTGCAGTCCTTGTCGTGAATGGCTTTTATCCATGCAGATCCTATGACCTTCAGAATAGCCTTTTTGGTGGTCTAAAGTGATTCCTTCCTCCCTTTTTTTAGCAGCAGGAAAGCTGGTTGGATTCAACACCAAAGTTGTATGCAATATTTGAAAAAAAATTATCCAATAATAATAGAATGATTATCTAAATTCATATCTAGCATTATTCCCTAAGTGCTATTTCTAACGGAAAGCTTGCCTTCATCCTAATATAGCTTTGAGTATGCTCAAGTTGTTATGACATGATTTCTTTATTCAAAAGGCATGCCTCTAAAAACCAAGGCTCAGCTGTATTCTCTTTGCCAGCCTTCCCTTATTCAGTTATAATAATCAACAGGATAATTATTTCATATCTGAAGAAGTGTGTATGCACACAAAAGCTTATATCCAGAATTAAACTTTGTTGGTCTTAAAATTGCCACTGGACTTAAACTTTGGCTAAGTTCAGACTGGCAGTTTGGCCTGATATAGGCATGTTTCAGAAACGTTTCTCGAACAGATTAAAGGGGCTGTTCACACAGACACAGTTGTCCGGCGTTCCCCATACTCAGCCTGTCTTGTAACGCTTCCCTCCCAAGTTTAAAAAGTACCTGGTGAAAGCGGTAGCAAACCCTGGAGAGCGCATTCATCCCGCTTCCTGGAAGTGTGAATGCGGAAAGCCGCAATTGCTGATGCTGTGCATAAGTGCATATTCTCTAAAAACCAAGGCTCAGCTGTATTCTCTTTGCCAGCCTTCCCTTATTCAGTTATAATAATCAACAGGATAATTATTTCATATCTGAAGAAGTGTGTATGCACACAAAAGCTTATATCCAGAATTAAACTTTGTTGGTCTTAAAATTGCCACTGGACTTAAACTTTGGCTAAGTTCAGACTGGCAGTTTGGCCTGATATAGGCATGTTTCAGAAACGTTTCTCGAACAGATTAAAGGGGCTGTTCACACAGACACAGTTGTCCGGCGTTCCCCATACTCAGCCTGTCTTGTAACGCTTCCCTCCCAAGTTTAAAAAGTACCTGGTGAAAGCGGTAGCAAACCCTGGAGAGCGCATTCATCCCGCTTCCTGGAAGTGTGAATGCGGAAAGCCGCAATTGCTGATGCTGTGCATAAGTGCATATTTCCGGATTACCAAAAAGAAAGCCGCGCCTCCACCAGGGGTGGGCAAACAGTGTGAATGCTCCCTTGCGCCTCCTCCCTGGTATGATCCCACATCAGTCGGTGCAGTGTGACCAGGAATACCCAGAACAAGTTGTTCCGGGTCTTTTTTTGCCCCACCTCCCTCGCACTTTATACTGTCAGTCTGTCCTCAGCCTTTGTTTTGTTGAATCAGACCAAAATGGCTACCCACCTGAATCTATTTCAAGGATAGACATGGCAGAAAAGCACACCCAAATTTCTCTTCTCTAACTGCAGTTCACTTCATGTAGTCAAGTACTGTGAATCACTTCTTGTCCCATTCTGTTCACAAGAGTGAGTGGGAAGGTATTATTTTCTCCTAAACAGACGTTGTTGCACAAAGCCTGTAAGTAGAATGAGTTAATTTTTTTAAGTCAACTTGATGTGTAATACCACTTCTGAAATTGGTTAGATTTAGAGTATTTCTTTTGAATTTTGTTTACTGTGCTTCTTTTCTTAAGGAACACTTTGCTGCAGTAAATAATTCAGGAAATCAACTTGTACTCCATTGTTCTTCAGGCATATGGATTTTTTTCTTCCTTCAAAGCCTGTATTTCTATTGTATGTGGAAAATTTCAAAGCTCTCCAAGGAACTGAATGCAGGTTCTGTAATTATAACAGTTTCTAGCCTAGCACCTGTACATCTGCTCTACCCTGTAGGGGATAGAACTAAAACAAAAGTGTATCAATTCCCCGCAGATAAAATGTGACAGGATTTCCATTTTCTATTTTTCCAGGCCACCTTGACTTGATTATTTTTAGAACATTATGGATTTTTATTAAGCAGTGGTGGGTTGTTGTTGGAAAACAGACCAAATGCATAGTATTATACAACTCTAACCCAGTCAGACCTATGCAAGTCCCACCTCTTTTGTCTTTTCTGAAGTTTTCACATTGCTCTAGTGCTCAGATGATATCCATCATCATGATATTCACACTTTTGTCTGTACCAAAAACTTAGTTGAAGGAACTATTAACTGCTTTCCTTGGCTGAGCGTGCATTATATTCAAAGGTAACAATTTAAAGGTGTTTTAGTCTGATAACAATAAACATTACTCAAGTATTTTACAGCAACTCTGAAGTTATAATGGCAGTACATAAAGCGTACATTTTAATGGAATTACCTCAATGCTGTTTTCATGCAAGTCACATTAAGTATGCAGAAGCAGGATGAAACAATATTAGTGAATGAGTAACCCATTCTCCGAAAGCAGCATGCTACAGTTAGGGGGGCTATATTTTCCTGGGAACACACAGAAAGCAGGGGCAATCTCAAAACTAGCTGACTTCATTAATAACATCTCTAATTTATCCTAGATGTACGTGAGGGACATTTTGCCTTGTATTATACAAAAATGCATACAACGGGTTTTTGTAACAATTCTCAATTATGTAATAACTCTCAACAGCTGTAACTTCTGAAGTCCATGACACTGTCTCTCACAGACATGCACACACTTGTAATTCAAGAGCCAAAGATCAGATCCTCTGCCCTAATTTGATCACAGAAGGTGAACTCAAAAATTTGTCTGTAGACATAAAAACTTGCATCTGGCTCACTAAACATATTTAACTACTGGAGGACTGATGCCCCTGGGATCCTCACCCCACTGGGATTCTTGTTTTTTGTAATGTTTGATCCCCATTCTATACACATATACATCTCAGCATGGGCCTAAAAAATGATAGATGGAGTCTGTGTCAAACTACTATTAAATGGCATCAAACGACTATTAGATGGCAATGAGTCACACTAAGGGCGGGAGGAATGTAGGGCAGCTTCTCCAACAGACATGCAAAGCACATCCTAAGAGGGAGTCAATCAGAAGCCATTTCCCCCAAAAAACTTTGGGCCGCCTGACCCTGATAATTTGATCTTAATGAATGATCCAGATCTCCCCCCCCCAAAGCAACAGCCCAATTCCAGTCCCCCCCCCCCATCTTAACGACTGAAAATGAAGGTTTCTGCCTTCACTTAATCAAGTACACAACCATAGTTCTAATTTTAAAACCTCCCCAAGGGAATATTTTTGATACTTTTAATGCAGAAAGGGAAAACTCCCCTCCACGATGCAAATAAAGCATGTCTTTTGAAACTAGCTTTTCTCCAGAGAGACTGAATGTTTATCAATCCCGCATTCCACTGCCAACACCCCTTTTTCCTCCTCCATCTTGGCACGAGGATATAAAGAGTTACCCATCAGTCCCAGTCTTTGTAGCCTCTTTAGATTAATCATTTTGTGGTTGATCTCTCTGCCTCTTCAGACCTGCCTAGCTGCACTTTCTTCCTCTACCTGGTCAATTTCAGTTCCAGATGCTGCTTTGTCACTGCTGAGGAATTCCTCCTTTCCCCCCCAAGATCAGGCTTATGTGTCTTATTTATTTTCCCCTTTTCAGTTTTTCCTAGCTAGGCAGTCTATTAGGGAAAGGTTCTTAAATGGTTTCACTTCCCGTAAATCTTCATATTACTTTGCAACCCACTTAAATTTAATTTGGTTTCTTTTCTGTTGATTAAATAAAATCTTCTGTTTAAGAAAGCTTATCCCCCAGTTTGGTGTAGTGGTTAAGAGCAGCAGACTCTAATCTGGAGAACTGGGTTTGATTCCCCCCTCCTCCTCATGAAGACAGCTGGGTGACCTTGGGTCAGTCACAGCTCTCTTAGAGTTCTCTCAGCCCCACCTACCTCACAGGATATCTGTTGTGGGGAGAGGAAGAGAAGTTGATTGTAAGCTGCCCCAAGACTCGTTCGGATAGTGAAGGGCAGGGAATAAAACCAACTCTTCTTCTTCTTCTCTTTCTTTCAAGTGTTGGTTTGAATCTGGACCTCAGTATACATAGGGTTAAGATCTCAAATATATATTTAATACTCCGAAATACATATGTTTCTCCATGTTAGCAAGGGAAGGCCTTTCCAAGTTACAGGACCTCCATGCATATAGTGATTTAGGTAGCAGGATGATGACCTTTTAACATTCAGGGCATAAACAATCCAAAATCATGCACACAAAAGCTTATACCTTGAACAAAACTTTGGTCTGAAAGGTCCCACTGAACTCAAACTTTGTTCTAATCCAAAATCATGTTTACCAGCCCAGCATGGTTTTATACCTTTCTAATCCTTTGTCTAAAAAGATTAGAGTACCATTTTTTCCCTGTTTTATAGCAGCCTTGTAAGTAGGCACACTATGCCATGGTACTATGCAGGTTTGATTTCCAACCAAGATATGGTAGCACAATTATCCCAAACACACTTTTTTATTGCATTCAATTTACTTTCCTTCGGGGAGGGGGGACCTCTTATGCATGCTAGCTTCAGGAATGCAGGAACAGGAATGTGTAACCAAGGGTGATTTCCCACAAGCACTGCTTTGCGCTCACTCCTCCCTTTTGCCCCGATGGTACGTGTCAATTTCACACAAGCTGCTGCGCTGCTGCATTTTACCCCGCAGCTTCGTGCGATTTTCCCCGCGTCTACTCAGTCCTCAAAAAACAGGATTGAGTAGAGGTGGGGGAAATTGCACAAAGCTGCAGGGCAAAATGCGGTCGTGCAGCAGCTTGTGTGAAATTGACACATACCATCGGGTCAAAGAGAAGATAGAGCGCAGAGCAGCGCTTGTGGGAAATCACCCCAAATGTTCACCTTGTTGATAGCAAAGATTTGGATCCATGCTCTGTTAAAAGTGAAGGATAGTGTTTTCATGTAGATGTGCATCTGAATGTGTGTCCTATTGAAATCATTGGACACAAGCCACATTCGGATGTTTATTCAGTGTTGAGCAGCAATGCAAAGCCCATTTGCTCTGTTTGAGTCACAAAGTTGTCTGCACCACTCTCACAAAATCACTTCTATGAAGTATGGAAAACTGTTTTAAACTGTACTGCAAATGTTTGCACATGCACATTCTTACACTGCTTACCTGCATCTGTACCTGTTTCTGCTCCACATCTGCAATCCAGTCAGCCTTGGGGGGAAATGGAGAAAACAAATGCTTTCCTGGGTGTCTCCATTTGACTGGGATAGAGGGCTTTGCCTCTCTAGTATGTTCGTACTAGTGTTCCTCAAATGTTCCAAATGGCATTGCAAATACTTTGCACATTCTTGTACTGCTGCCTGGGAACTATAGTTTAATCCTGTACATTCCTGTCATGTATTGATGTGATAAATGTCACCAACTGATGAATGTTGCTGATTGTGCAGGTGCAAAAACACACCCTCAGAATGCAATTCATGTTAATTGGTGGATGACCTGTTCATAGTGACTTGGAGGCATACATAAACACAGAAATCCAATAAATTGTGAACATGAGCCAATATTAGCTTCCTGGCCAGCAATTATTCTGCATTCTGGTGACTGTGCAAATGTGCAATCACTCAAAATATTTTTTAATTTTGAAATGAAAATGAGTAATTAATGTTAGTGTATTTTTTTCTCAAGGGAAAACTGGTATGGCAAGCAGGGTACATTCCATTTTTGAACCTGTTATTTCTGAAAGTTGAATAATCACTAATTTATGTCTATGCTTCCTAAAAGTAAGAATATGCAAGATGGTCCATGAAGTTTCTGTGGTTACCTTAAGCCACATGACAGAAAACTGGACATGAAAGGATAGCCTCCTTAAATCAATGGAAGTTAAGTGGGTAGCAGTGCATTAAAACATGAACTAGGAATTTTCAAAGACATTTAGTAGGTTTCAGTGCTGAATCATTTTGCTGATCCAAGCCCAGCCCTATAACCATTCCATCATATGCCTGTTGAAGACACATTCAGGGATCTTATTTCTTATTTCAAATTGTTTTTGTGGATCCATCTATTTCAGTTTTTCATTAAAGGTTCAGCAAGCCAGCCTGGATGGTAGATAAGATTTGTGTATGGACAGCATGGTGGATTGACTGTGGTACATTATTAGCAACTTTCATGAGACATGTAGTTTTATACCTATTTCAGTGTGCTTGGTAATATATTTAAGGAGATGTGTGACTGACTTGCTGTGACCACATGCAGGGACAGATTAGCCATTTAAGTCATTGTTAAAAGTCCCCATGGGCATCCTCTCTAGGGGTGTGCAAAAATTGTATTTTTGGAGTTCGGCTATATTAAACCCAAAAATTGATCAGTATTTCCTGATATTCCCAAATCCCAATACTGGTATGGTATATGGATTCGGAAAATATTTGGGAAACTTAATCTCCACCCACTCCATATACCCTATGGGGAGCACTGGTTCCTATAGGGTATAATGGAGAATTGATCTAGGGTGAGTGAAGAAGACATTTAAAGACACACTCTTTAAATTTCTTCTCCAAGCCATGTGGCGGCGGCATAGCACAACTCACCAAGTGAAGAAGAAATTTACAGAGTGTCTCTTTAAATGCCTTCTCCAAGCTGAGTCCAAATAAAAGCCAAATAACATTGGCTTTTATTTGGATTCAGCTATATCAGTAGTCAAAAAGAAACTCAATTATTTTCAGCTTTAAAAAACCTGCAAAAGACCAGTAAGCAATGCTTCCTCTAAGCTATGGAGTCTTGTGAGCAAAAATTCTACTTTAGTTTGCTCTATTCTAGTTTAGTTTAGTTTGCAAAAATTCTACATTAGCTTGCTCTGGAGCCAACCTTCCTGAGCTAAGACAAAAATGTGTGAGCCAGTGGATAAAAAACTGTGAGCTAGCAAAAATTCTACTTTAGTTTGCTCTATTCTAGTTTAGTTTAATTTGCAAAAATTCTACATTAGCTTGCTCTGGAGCCATCCTTCCTGAGCTAAGACAAAAATGTGTGAACCAGTGGATAAAAAACTGTGAGCTAGCTCACACTAACTCAACTTAGAGGGAACACTGCCAGTAAGGTCTTTTTTCAGGCTTTTTTGGTCCGAGTAAACCAAATGCACACCCCTAATCCTCTCCTTACGGTCCCCCATCCATAACCTGGCCAGCCCCAGCCCCCTTTATTTTGAGGCACACTGGCAACCAGCAGCGTCTGAAGCTGTACTGCTGTCTTGCTTCTTCCAGAAGGTA
This sequence comes from Gekko japonicus, assembly GCF_001447785.1. Lineage (NCBI taxonomy): Eukaryota > Metazoa > Chordata > Lepidosauria > Squamata > Gekkonidae > Gekko > Gekko japonicus. Next base: position 84,257 of record NW_015173178.1, on the reverse strand, counting down.
CAATTGGTACTCATCAATCCTATCACTTCCAAGACAGCAGGACAAAGGCAGCAGTGTGACCTGAAGTGGGGAGCTGCAGTACCTTGCTTTGCCTGGCGTTCACGATCAGGTAAAGAGGGGGAGAGGATGTGGGGGCCACTATGGTAACCTTTCCCAGGGCAGTTTTGGCTCCCCAGTCTGCCCCAGACCAGATGAGATGGAAACAAGTTATAGGGGAAAGACTCACCAGGACACAGGGTTTTTATTGCCTTTCCAGAGAAGCGGCTGAGGAGGTGAAGTTGAAGTTATTTGTGCACTGGTCAGTCTGGAAGTCCACATAATTAAATGCACTTGCATACAAAGAAATTCCCAGCACATACAGAAAGGGCATGTCAGGGAGAAATCTAGGCTAGAACTATTATGCAAGACACATGCAAAGATTCAAGAAACAGGCTTGTTTCTGAGAAACAACCATATGTGCAGTGAATGTAAGTACAGAAGTGAGACTGGTTTCCTAAATCAAAGGTTCCTACCTACAATAAGCAACATTAATTAGGGTATAAGCTTTTGTGTGCATGCATATGAAAGCTTATACCTTGAATAAAACTTTTGTTGCTTTTAAAGGTGCCACTGGACTCAAAACATGTTCTGCTACTTCAGACAAACAGGGCTACCCACTTTAATCCAACATTAATTAAGCCATACTACTTTTTCACTCAGAAATCGTTGAAAGCTTCTCCCCATTGAACATGCGAACCTTATACTAGCCCTGTTCACATGTTACACTGAACACACATCCTGCATGTATGTGTACATCTGTTTGTTACAAAGATGCAACAGACATACACATTCCGGTCAACAAAGACTTACACTTTCATTAGCATTTTCTTTTAAGAAGTTCTTTGTTTAGACAGATCTAGCGTGGACTGGTTGGGATTGTCACAAACCAGCCCTGGGTCTGTGTGTTCTCACATGTGTGTTGCGTGTTTGCATGCATGTAAAAGTGTGCTCCTTCTTCCTGTGCCACCACCCCAAATTACAAAAACCCACTCTGTCATGTAACTAGTGCCTTGGGGTACCATAGTAAGGCTCCCTCTGAACAAGTATAAAGGGCAGAGCTTTCCAGTCACTTTATCCTCACTACCACCACAGATGTGTGCTCTTAGTGAACAATCTAGGCATGCAGGTTGAATTCAAATTACAGTCTTCTTTCTTAAAAGGAAAGGAACTTTATTACTAAAAATTAAGCTAGAGCACACACATGGAAAATAGCTGTTATTTCTAGTGGTTACAGATATAAGGAAAATAATAGAAACATAGGTCTAAGCTAAGTTATAATACAAGACAATTGCCTCTGATGATTTGCCTGGTTGTTATGGAGCAAATAGAATCCCAGTTCCCCACCTGCTCCCTTCTCAGAGGAGACTGGGTCCCAGCTTGTAGTCCCAGCATCACAGCATTTCGGCAAATAATTAGACCAAAGACCAAAGGAAAGACTCAGCCGGAACTTACCACATCACCACTTTGTGGGCTCTAGGGCTGGGGGAGAGCATCAGGGCTGCCCCTACGGCCAGTGTTCTGCCAGCCTCATGGCCTGTGTGGGGGCAGAGTCTAGCAGTGGCAGTGGGCCCCCTGCATGAAAAGCTCTCATCAGGTGGGAGAGCTGTTGTCCTTGGGGCTTGGCCTGCCTGCCTCTTCCCTATAGAGGTGAGTCACTGCCTGGACTTTGGCCCTGATTGCCAGTTGATCCCGAATCAACTCAGGATCAAGGCATCTACTTCACCCTCAGCGCCACCCATGTGGTCAACTGATGAGCTTTGGCAAAGGGTCAGGCATAGACTGAGGGTTTCAGGCAACCAGGTCCCAGCCTCCCTCCATAGACAGCCCAAACTTCCTTGGAGTAACCGGTGGTGATTTGCAACTACAATAAAAGGAGAACTGGGAGGTGTCATGCACTGGCAGGAGTCCTTTCAGTGCCAATTAGTAGAGTTGGGGCCCCAGCATCGGCTCGTGTAAAATGGTATGTACGGTGTCTGGGTTTGCAACCAGTTTGAGATCTGAAGTCCAGGCGTCTAGTGGCTGGTGGGTGGGCTTGGGCCTCTGGTATCCTTAAATTATTCCTCACCCCCCCCCAGGTACATATTTGCTCTTACTGCTGCGAGGATGCCTCCTGGGAGGATGAATCTTTCAAGCCCCCTCCCCAGCTCGTCCAGCTTAGTAGTCAGTGGTAGTGTGGTTCCCTCCCCCCACAGAGGCAGCTTATAAACTGTCAGACCAAGGGGCCTGGCTTAGGGTTTTCATTTGGGGCTAGTGGTGTGAAGTTGCTCTGATTGTGGGCTGTGATTGTAGGAGTGCTTGCCTTCTCCTTAGAGGCTCACATCCACCCGATATAACTTTTGGGGGCCACGGTCACAAGTTCCATGAAATGGTTTCACTCAATGTGGTGGGCTTGTTCTCAGTGCGAGGAGACTCAAGGTAGTTTTGGGTAGTCACGGGGCATGGGGCACAGAACTGTAATTCATAGATACAATTTATGTTGTGTTGTTATAAAAAACTCAGTCAGTATCTTTATTGGCATAAATTAAAATCAAACAAAACCAGTATTTCAATATACAGAGTACAATCAAAAATCAATCATCTCTCCACAACTTTAATCTCATATTCCCTGATCCTCATAGCAATCAGAAGAAACCTTGCTAGTGGCAGGGCGATATGGGAACCTTGATCCGATAAGAGAAGGGAAACAAGCCTCACTTCTGGGAGGCTATGCCTGTTATGCCAAATAGGGCTCATTAAGACATTCTGTATTTTGACATAAAATTCACATCAAAGCAAAATATGAGCCATCGATTCTGGTTCCCTACTACTGCATGGGCAGATTCTTTTGTGGTAAGGCAAATTTGCAAAACTCCCGTAAGGCAAATTTGCAAATCTCCCGTGAAGAACCACTGATGGGAAGACACTGAATCGTGCAAGCATAAAGGCATGATATAATTGTGAGGCTGGGGCTGTAAGCTGTGTAAAATAGGCAGCTGGAAGCCCCTGTCTCAGTGTTATAGTAAACTGCAGAGAGGAACAAGTTTTACCTGCAAGAGACCAGAGGGTTTGTTTCTTGATGTCGAGGAGTCTCTATCTCAGAGATTTAAATACATTAAGTTCATCTAACATAAAAAGGGAGTCCAGAGATATACCAATTGACTGTATTTTCATCAAGATTGAATGAAGCCAGTTAGATAAAAATGAATCTGACAGCATCAGGGAGATATAACTACTAGGCCCTGTCCTGTAATGGAGATGTAACCAAAATTTCAGTGTCGAGAGTCAAGCTCTAGTCATAAGAAGACCCTGCTCCAGGCGCATGGCCGCATAACCTACACAGTTTGGGACCCCAAAGATGCACTGCAAAAACATGGTCTGGACCTGCTCAACATGTGAATTAAATGAATTGATCCAGATAGGGATACCATAAAGTAATTGGGATACAACTTTGGCATTGAAAACTCACATGGCTGCGGGGACAAATTGGTTACCCTTCTCATTAGAAAACAAAAACCCTAGCACTCATGGACAGACTACGTTTGGCTGGATTTAATGCTTGTTTCCTCTGGCCTGTCCAGTTGTTTATACTGGAAAAAGATTCCCAAGTATTTAAAATATTTAACTTGCTCCATCGGGTTGCCATTAACGTGCCAATTAAGGCACCTCCACGACCTCATTTTTTTTTTTTTTTCGAAGTTAACAGATACCAGGTTGGTCTCAGAGTAGGATGTACAAGTAAGTAGGAGGTGCTTGATACCTTTTTGAGTGTGGTAGAATACAACAGCATCACCCGCAGACGATAGTAAGGGGACTGCTTGAGAGCCCAGTTTAGGAAAGTGGCCATCAACTGTGCATAAAGCAGAATCTAGGTCATTCAAAAATAGATTGAATAAATAGGGAGCCAAGATGCAACCTTGCTTTATTCCACGATTTATGAGGAACGTAGATGTTAACAGACCTAAGTTCCCATGACTAACGATGGCTGGTGGAGGAATATAATTTCTGAATAAGAAAAAGTAGCTGTTTTTCTGTTCCCACCATGGGCAGCTTATCCCACAAAAGGTTCCTAGGTATATTAAAAAATAGTTTATAAATCGTTCATAAAAACTTGGATTGTCCCTCTTCCAGTGAATACCTTTCTTTGTCAATACAGAACTGGTAGCCATATAAGAGCTGGGTGACAACCTTTATTTGGAAGACCTTGATTTACTGCAATGATAAAGGAGGTTCCTTTTGCAAAGTAGAATCTTAGAATGGCAGACAATGCTCTGCGGGCAGTCTCTGTGACATGCAATGCCTGAGCCTTCCAAAGTCCATATTTGAGATCACCCTTTTTCATGCGGCTTTTACGTTAGCTTTCTTTGGGGCTCTCTATAGCAGTGAACTACTTGCGGTGTCATGCCAGGACTGTTCCGAGAGGGCCCTATTCTACCAGGATGTCACCATCCTTGGAGACAAGCTGCACATATGCCGACAGCCGTCCAAGAATGACCAGCTTGGGTGTCGTTCCTATATACTTTGGCACATCTGACATTATTTTACCTATTTTACTTCTTGATTTTAAATTGTATAGTTCCATTGTTAACCACCCTGAACTCTGTGAATTCAGAGAAGGGCAGTATATAAATCCAAATTATAAATAAATAAATAAATAAATAAATGTTCTCCTGCATGCTGCTACTCCGAGTCAGCCCTGCCCAGTCCACTTTATGTTTGACTATCTCCAGATCAGGCCCCTTGGTACTGACACCCCAGCATGTCTTGCCTCCCTAGCTTTCAGCTTGTCAGTGTTATGCGACCTTGCGTTGCAGTGTTGGGGCTTTGTCCCTTGAATTTTGGCATACACTCTTTTCACACTGGTGTTGCCACAGCGGCTTCAGAATTAGGTTTCCCTTCAGAGTGAATTTGCACAATAGGCCGATGGCGGTCCTCATCACATGTCTTGCATACACCCTTCTGGTCAGCTAGGTCACTAATGTATGTGTCCTTCAGCCCCTGCAGGTATTATAAATCAGTGTGGATTGTGGGCCACAGCAACTTCTATTGGGCGGGGAGGCACATCACATCATCTGGTTTGGGAGAAGCCTTTGGTCTTCAGCTGTGAATCATTCAGTTGGGGCACCAGAGAATGTGTTCACCTTCTCTCCTCTCTACTGTTCCATGTTACATGTCAAGTCTTGGCCCTCCGGATGCCTCAGACACTCAGCTGGGGGGAAATAATCTTCCAGCACAAAAGGGGTGGTGTTGTCACACTCCACTGCTGTGGACTAAAAAGCTTTCCATGCCTGGCTTCCTAATACTTGCCTGATTTGGTCTGGCATCTTTGAGCACTGCAAGTGGTGTGGGGCCATTTCACCTGTCTGGGTGGACTTGGCCAGGGGGAAAAACATGCAAGGTGATGGTGCAAGTGGTTGAATAACTGGGAGGGCATGTCATTGGACATCTGGACATCAGTTTTAGGCAGCATGAACTTTGCAGAGCAGACAGAGTGCACTTATCTGAATGGGGCACAGATATTTGGCTGCATGGCATAAGGGATGGGTTGCTTTGTTGCTTGTAGGTGTAGGAGCATTGGCGAGAGCCGGGGGTAACCGCCACCCTGGCTGTTGTGGCACTGGGCATTGGGATGGATCCTTTTGGCTAGGGAGGTGGTGCCTGCATCCTGCAGTTCTGGAAACTCCCTTATGGGGTTTTGGGGTGGAGCCAATTCAGCAGCATGCCCAGCTTGGGGGCTGTTAGTGGGGCTCTTACCACCAGGTGGCAGAGGAACTACATAGCGGCTGCTGTCCATGTTGCTCCCAGGGGGTTGCCACTCTTTGGTTGCACCCCAGCAGGTGAGCTGAGGTGTAAAGTTCATCGGGTGGCAGGTGGGTCACCTGATTCAGGATCTGACCTTAACCTGCACCAATGCTCCTGCAGTGTAATCAATAAAAACTGTGGGCTTCTTATTTATCCAGATCACTCTCATCTGGTTGTATCTTTCCTTGCCTGTACACCCCCTCTATGCCTGTGGGCCCACAAATTCCACCTTTTAAACCTTTGTACTTTCTCTGATGGGAAATTCCCCCAATTCAGCTTTGGGAACCTACCCCTTTTGGGAGAGACTCCCAGACTTTCTCCAAACAGGTTACTTGGCATGTAGCTCACAACTCCATACCCCAGTTCAGGTTTTTATGACAGTCATCCACCCTTCTCTGATGGCAGGTAAACCAAATGGCTATCTCCAAACTGAAACCCATTTCTTGCCTTCTCTGACCTTCTGGTACATTTTATTGCTCTTCTCTTGTGGAAATAAACAGCTGTCATGGTTTCAGGCATTCTCTGATGTGCTTCAAAGCACCTAAAACGTCTGAATTCACAACAGAGATTTCTCACCACAAGTACCAGCTCAGTGAGGCAACATCCTTTCCACTAAGAGATTTCCCCTCTAATTTCTTATTTAGAAATCTCTTCTCCTCTTTCACCTTTGCCAATCAGAATGCACACTTAGAACAAAGTTTGAATTCAGTGCCATCTTTAAGACCAACAAAGAGAGCCAGTTTGGTGTAGTGTTTAAGAGTGTGGATTCTAATCTGGGAGAACTGGGTTTGATTCCCTACTCCCCCACATGCAGCTGCTGGTGTAACCTTGGGTCAGTCATAAGTTGTTTCAGAGCTGTTCTCTCAAGGGCAGTTCTTGACAGAGCTCTCTCAGCCCTACCTACTCCACAAGGTGTCTGTTGTGGGGAGGGGAAGGGAAAGGGATTGTAAAATGCTCTGAGACTCCTTTGGGTAGCGAAGGGTGGGGTATAAATCCAATCTCTTCTCCCTCTTCTTCTCTTCAATGTTTTATTCAAGGTATGGACTTTCGTGTGCACTCATACTTCCATAGTTACATGGAAATGGAAGTTAACAGTCCATACATATAGGCAGAGGGTGAACAGCAAATAAGCATACAACATAAGATGTTTTAACAGATGCAAACAGGAATAACAAGCTAAGTTTATATGGTCACCATTTATTTGGATTTAATTATGGGGGAAAACACAGTGAAGCAACTAAATATGTCAAAATAAATGTGTAAATGTACCGTTCTTTATTGTAGATTGCTAAGGGTAATTAACTGAGACCCTGTTGTTACACTCCATTCATCTCCTCTTAAGCTTGGAGGTAACTAACAGCATCCTTTTCTTTGAGGTGGGGTGAATGGTTGTGCAGTGTTATGTCTCCTCTGTCTCCTGATCAAAGAAATACATCCCAATATTCCAATATGAGAGCCAGTTTGCTGTAGTGGTTAAGTGCGCGGACGCTAATCTGGGAGAACCCCACTCCTCCACCTGCACCTGGCTGGATGACCTTGGGCAAGCCATAACTCTGGCACAGCTGTCCTTGAAAAAGAGCAGTTTCTGTCAAGAGTTCTCTCAGCTCCACCTACCTCACAGGGTGTCTGTTGTGGGGAGGGGAAGGGAAAGGAGTTTGTAAGCTGCTCTGAGACACCTTTGGGTAGTGAAGGACGGGGAATAAATCCAATCTCTTCTTCTTCTACTACTAGTCCAATCTACTATTCCAAATGAGAAAGACACTAAAATAGAGGATGTATAGCCCCTCTTGGTGAGAATACATATGTAAGGACTGAATGGGTTCAGCATATGTAGGCTGTGGTCACACGGAGCATTAGCCATGCTACAGAGATGGAAGATAGGCGGATTTTCTGGGCGCGATCACACCGCAACATCTGGGAAGCGTAGAGCTCCTGTGGCTAACCCAAGGCTTCCCGCTGAAGATGTGGCGTAAAAAACTAGTACCACCGAGGTACTAGTTTCCAGAAACCGCGGGGCAAGGGCGGGCGTCTGATCGCGTTTCTGGTGGTAGTTCGTGGCATCCGGCGTCCGCCCATGTCCCGTCGCAAAAATGGGTTTTTTTTCCAAGTCTTCACGGGATGCGCACAAGCACCCAATGGCGCATGCACACACTTCAGTAAAAAAACCCAACAACCCCCATTTGCCACGGCAGCGGCACCTAGCCATTGCTGCTGTAATTGCGCCGCGCCACTTCTTTGCCACGCCACAGGATTGTTGTGTGATCGGCACCTCCCCCTGAACCACGGGACGTAGGCGGGACATGTGATCCGGCGACCACATGTTAGTTTGCTCCGGGGCAAACAGCCACACTTCCCCCCCACATTTTCCGGCACGTGTGACCGGGGCCATAGTTAGATAAGAAACTAACATCCCTGTTAGGTCCTTGGGGGTTGTTCTGAGTGTTGTAATGAAATTCCTTTGCAGTAAAGTATCTACTTTGAGGTTACCCACTGAATGACTTGGAAGGTTGAAGTGTTCTCCTACAGGTTTCTCAGTCTTGTAATTCTTGATGTCCAATTTGTGTCCATTTATCCTTTGGCATAAGGTTTGACCTGTTTGCCCTATGTAGAGAACTGGGCATTGTTGTTATTTAATGGCATATATAATGTTAGAAGATGAGCATGTGAATAAACCTGAGATGGTGTAGAGAAACCCATGATTGTGTTGTCTGGGTATATGTGGCAGCAAAGTTGGCATCTGGGTTTATTGCAAGCTCTGGTAGAAGTGTCTATATTCAAATTATATGTGGCATTATTGTGGGCGAAGAGTTGTTTGTGATTGGGGGGGCTGTCTGTGCGCACACTTACTATTGTGGCTGGCCCCTTCCCTGCATTGGAAGACGAGAGGAGGTTGGTTGCAGGGATGAAGTGAGAATCTGTCCTCAAATGGGTTATACATATGCTCTGCCATGCCATGTACCCTGAGCCTACTCTTAGCCTTGTCTTGCAGGCTAGTGAGTTCTTAATCCTCACAAGGAGCTTCTCCTTGTTTTTTAGTGGGAAACCCTTGATTTTGACACAAATGGCTGTGGTCAGACTGGAAGCTTGGGGTGGTTTGGGGGTGGGGCAAATCTCTCCATTTCAATTGGGAATGAAGAATCTTGGTCTGACACCACATCCTGAGGTGCCTTTATATTGTTCGGGGGCCAGGGTGGATCATTTACAGTGTTACAGCACATCATCCATGTAGAGTGGTTCGGGATATTTTCCAAAAAGTTTTCCTGGCACACGTGCATATGTGCACAACCAAAGTAGTGCCTCTGTCAAGAATTTCAGAAATCCCTTCCCAACCCCCATTAACCTGTTGGCCACTGCCTAGGCTTATGAAATTGCCGAGTGGGGGAAGACAAAACCCAGCTGGAATTTCAGACTGCCAATCCATTTTGTGTGCACTCCCCCACACTCAGATGTCTGGCCATGTGGGATGACTGTGTGGGGATCCGTAAGCACCGGAGTTTCTGTGGTGGCTATTTACTCCGTATCCAACTCGTCTTACAACAGGGTGAGAATGACTGGGGAGCCTCTGCCAGATGTGGCTGTATGACCGAGCTCATTTAATCCATTCAGGAAAAGCAACTATATCAGGCTAAACTGCCCATCTGACCACAGCCATTATGTGCATTTACCTCTTCCTCTTGAATTTACCTGTTGGATTGCTTGCTTCCTGAACGTCTGGAGCACTTCTCTAGATGTTTGAATCTTTGCCTGGAACTTGCACATCTGGGTAGGTATAAGCCCCTGCCTCAGTCTCTTGCTTTCCCTTCTTGACTGATCCACAATATGTGTGGGTGTTTGGAATATTAAAAACTCAATGTGGGCATTCAACCATTGCTTAATATTCTCATAACTGCTCGGATGTGCTAATTATTTCCCTCAACAAACTATCTTTGACTTTACCATATTAAGCTCCTTAGTACCACTGCCAAAAGTGTGCATGGAGCTCAGTTTGTCAACGAGTTCCTTGCAGTGGCTTGTGTGAGTCACTGGGTACCCAGATTGGGTGTATTCTTGTAGCTAAGTATAAAAACTCAGCCAACATCTCCTAGGAGTGTGAGATAGCAACAGGAAGGTTTTCTGTCTTATTCTAAGGCTGCCTTAATGTGTGTTTGAGACCAAACTAGAATGTGGGCCCTACACTGACACATATGTCCCTCCAACCACATATGGCAAAAGCCATCCCCTCTCCCAGTATCCCCTTGAAAAGGCAATACCATGTGTTTGGGGGCTGCTGGGAGGGTCAAAAGGCACATAACCTGGGCAACTGCAGTGAGGAACGTGAAGTAGACAAAATCACCCCTCCATCTTCTTCTGGCAATGGTAATTTTAGGCTTCACTGGACTCAGAACTGAAGAAGGGTGATTTTGCCTGCTTCTTCTCCCTCACAACCAGAGGTCATTTCGAGGGGGAACGCGGGGGAACGCAGTTCCCCGGGTGAGGTGCAGGGGGGCGGGGCACATGACGAAGCCCCGCCCCCTGCTTCCGGCCGCCCTGCTTCCAGCCCTCATTCAGCCAGGAGGAGGCAGGAGAAGAGGGAGGGTAAGTTGCTTCCTCACCGCCTCTCCCCACCCCTGCCTGCCTGCGGCCAGGGAGGGCCTTCGCGGGGCTTCCTTGCACTCCCGCTGGCCTTGCAGGTCCACCGCCGGGCCCCTGATGTCAGGGGGTGTGGCATATGCTAATGAGTTATGCTAATGAGTTCCCCTAGCTCTTTTTCTACGAAATGACCCCTGCTCACAACAGCAGCCTATTTTTGCTTGGCTTTTTGACCCTTAAGGTCCCTTAATCTGAAATATTATGTTAGTGGAGCTGTATAGGGGAAGACAAAAGTGGTGCACTTAATGGTCCATAGCATTCAACTGTACATGTGCTTGCACCTCCAGGCAAGGTGTTAAAATGAAAGTGTCTCAGCCAGCAATATTTAATATGTGCATTTGCAGTGCATGATTGTGTTACTGCATGTTAAGCTATACATATATCATGCATATTATATATAGTTACATATGAGTATATGCTACAGTCTGAAGTAAGAAGAACCCTATTCAGATTCTCTTTACTGAGAACTACTACAATTTCTCCCTTTCTGTAAAGAATGGCCACCGAAAACAAACCTTAAATTGTATCTAATCTTTCTTTATATTGCTGTATAACCTTAGCTTTTGGGAAGAAAACAACAACAGCAGCAAAAGAACTTAGATTATTAAATACTTTACCTCAAGGTAGGCTTTAGTGTTTTCTTTGAGTGATAATGCTTCCTTTCTTCATTCCTGTATAATCCATTTATCTCGTCTAGCTCACACTAGCTAAATTTCTTCTAATGTTTCCTTTCATAGAAATTAGCATGGGTCCTTTGTGTTCTTAAATTATGATTTTGTAAGGCTGCATGTGAAAACACCATTACCAGCAAACTGCTGCTCAGGTTATTTTGCACAGTGACACATGGCAACAGTCAGCTTCCAGAGTCATAAAAGCTTCCACTCCCTCTCCTCCAAATTAGGTGACTTCGGGGAAGCAACAGAATGTTTGGAGCCAAAACTCAAAATTACATGCTTTTAACCTTTTCATTCGATTTGAAAGATTTGCCCAAGAAGTGTGGCCCATGACAATAAGCCCACAGAGGTGATATCGCTGCAAAATGTAACACATAAGGCATGTAGCACATTGCAGTGACAAATTAGTGATGGTGGCTTGTCTGCACTTTGAGTGAAATGAAAGATGCTTTGGCTGAATACAGAAAAGGTGTTGTATTATCAGGGCTCTAATTGAAAAGGCTGCACACAGAAAGCAAATGGAAAACTGTCATCTACGCTGTTCTGAAACTGTTGGAAACACTGAGAAGTTTTCCTTTCTTTTAAAAAAGGGTATAGCATTCCTAGCTGGGAAGTGATACTGGTTTGGATGTGATATGGAGAGCTTCTAACCCCTTTTCTTAAAGAGGTGAATCCAACCAGGTTTTCCACTGGTGAACAGGGGAGGAGGTGCTTCCTTTGACCATCTGAAAAGGCTCTTGTGGGGGATCTTGCAGGGGATAAAGCCACCTAGGATGGGGACTGTAATGAGGAGAAATGAGTGAGATTGGTCCCTGCCACACGGCAGAAAAAACAACGGGCAAAGTGCGGCTAATCAGAGCCGCACCAAAATATAGACACTGCAGAGGGATCCCACGGATCCCCTGAGCCATGGCGCCATTGCTCCCCGGCATGATCAGATGCCGGGGAGGAAGCCACGGTCGGGAGGGGGAGGCTGCCGAACTGCGCATGTGTGAGCATGCGCAGTTTGGCCAGGAGCCGGGGATGCGCCGGCGGAAGGATGCGCTGGCGATCCCATGGCTGATCTTGATGCGGCCTTGCCGGAAGAACCACCTCGGTAGGTGGTTTATTTTTGCTGCGGTGTTTTGGGCGGAAGGGCTGGATCGGGGACGGGTGCGCAATGCTTCCCAGATGTTGTGGTGGGATTGCGCCCGTTTGCTGCGCCCCCGATCCGTCCCTCTCCCGGCCCAAAACCTTTCGTGTGACCAGGGCCAGCGAGTGCAAAAGGTGGCCTAATTGAAACCAGCATGTTTGTTCATTATCTGAGGCAGCCCAGTAATGTCAACAACCTGACTCCATCTTGTTCTCCAAAGAAGGAATACATTGCATGCGCCATTATATAAAGAAACGGCTTTCCTCTTTGGCTGAAGATGCTTTGTGCTGGTATTGATGGGAAGATGGACATGCCAGAGAAGATACTATGCAATTCTGGAAAACACAATGGCAGTTACTCTTCACTCCTTTTATTGTTATGTTTTTAATGTATTTCTATCTATCTAGTAAGTGGAGCTGCGGTGGCTCAAGTGGTTAAGACGCTGAACTGCAGGCTGTGGAAGGTCAGTAGTTCAGCGGTTCAAGACCCGGGTGCCGCAAGACAGGGTGAGCTCCTGTCTCTAGTTCCAGCTCCTGCCAACCTAGCAGTTCGAAAGCAAGAAATTGCAAGTAGATAAATAGGGACCACTTCGGTGGGAAGGTAACAGCGTTCCGTGCACCTTGGTGTTTAGTCATGCCGGCCACATGACCACGGAAACGTCTTCGGACAGCGCTGGCTCTTCGGCTTTGAAACGGAGATGAGCACCGCAACCCTAGAGTCGGATTCGACTGGCTTTCGAGCAAGGGAACCTTTACCTTTACTATCTATCTAGTACTGCTCATACGGCTATCACCTTGAGCAGACTCTTAAAGTATTTACTGTTGGTTTTTTATGTGATAGCTATTTTATGATGTTATTTTATGCCACTGATTTTGGTTAGTATTTATTGTTCGTTTTAAAAAATCTTGGGAGCAACTTCAGGAGCTAACTAAGAGTAGAGAGAAGCAGTGTATACTCCCACACACCAGGTACCTTCTTCAGACCACCTCTTCCTTGTGGTACCTTGTGTTAGTTCTGTCTGGCAACTACCAGGTCACAGGCCTTTTTGCTAGGAAATTCACTTCTCTGGAATGGCCTACCAGTGTGTAAATTCAGAAAGGTGTGTAAAATGGTCTTATTTCAAAGGGTACTTGGGTGAAGAGTAAATTGGCTGTGCTGTTTCAATTTTCTGGGGGACTCATTTTGAGTGCATTTGCATCATCATCATTTTTTTTTTTTTTTTGCTAGCTGCTTTGGACTTCTGTCCAAGGAGAAAAGGAGCCATTTAAACATTGCAAATAAATACATTTTAAACTATCAAACAGAAGGTTTGGGGTCTGCTCCATACATTGTCATAAGGTTGCAAACTCTGGGTTTGGAAATACCTGGAGATTTGAAGGTAGAGTCATGGTGTTTAGGAAGTGGAGGTACCTTAGTAGGGTATAGTGTGATGCAGTCCACCTTCCAAAGCAGCCATTTTCTCCAGGAGAACTGGAATAAATGTTTATATAAATAAACTAGGAATAAGGCCCATTGTGGAAATAAATACAATGAGCTCTGGAAAGAGGCTCTGGGCAGGTGCCCTAGCCTTGGGCACTCAGTGTCAATTTGCTGTGATGACCTCAGCAGGATATAATGACACAGAGTCCACCGTTTTCTCCAGGGGAACTGATCTCTGCCATTTGAAGAACAGTTGCAATGCTGAGTGATCTCCAACCCTCTCCTGGAGATTGGCAACAATTGTTCCTCAGGAGAAAATGGCTGGTTGGAGGGTGGAATCTATGGAATTGTACCTGTCTGAGGACCCACCCCTACTCACACACCACCCTCTCCAGGCTCCACCCTTCAAAGCTCCAGGAATTTCACAACCTTGAGGTGGCAGCCCTATCTCCTTCCCAGGCAAACATCAACATACTGTTATCTGCCCTTCTGACTTCAGCTTTCCACCTCCTCCCCCCTCCCTGTAGTCTCTGCCTAGGAAAAGTACAGTCTTTCTCCACAATGGGGACCAAAGCAGCTCACATCATTCTCCTCTCCCCATTTTGATTTGCACAACAACCCTGTGAGGTAGGTTAGAAGAAGACGAAGAAGAAGAGTTTGGATTTATACCCCGCCCTTCACTACCCAAAGGAGTCTCAGAGCGGCTTACAATCTCCTCTCCCTTCCTCTCCCCACAACAGACACCCTGCGAGGTAGGTGAGGCTGAGAGAGCTCTTGACAGAAACTGCTCTTTTTCAAGAACAGCTGTGCCAGAACGATGGCTTACCCAAGGTCATCCAGCCAGGTGCAAGTGGAGGAGTGGGGAATCAAGCCCAGTTCTCCCAGATTAGAGTCCGGCCGCTGAACTACTACACCAAACTGGCTGAAAGTCTGTGAGTGGTCTGAAATCACCCAGTCAGCTTCCACATGAAGAACCTGGGTCTGGAAGACCCTGCTCTGAAGCACTCACTGCTACATCTTGGGGGGGGGGGCTCAGCAGGTTATAATGACACAGAGCCCAGCATTTTCTCCAGGGGAACTGATCTCTGCCATCTGGAAAGCAGATGTAATTCGAAGTGATCTCCAACCCTCCCCCGGAGATTGGCAACAATTATTCCCCAGGAGGAAATTGCTGGTTTGGAGAGTGGAGTCTATGGCATTGTACCTGTCTGAGGTCCCACCCCTCCTCAAACCCCACCCTCTCCAGGCTCCACCCCTCAAATCTCCAGGAATTTCCCAACCTGTAGTTGGCAACCCTATCCTTCCCAGCCAACCATTAACCTACCTTTATCTACCCCTCTGACTTTAGCTTTCCATCTCCTTACTACCACCTGCAGCTTCTACTTAGGAAAAGTAGTCTTTCTCCACAGTGGGGACCCAAGCAGGAGGGAAGTGACCTCTCCAGGTATAATGACACAGAGTCCACCCTGCAAAGCAGCCGGGAAACTGAGCTCTGCCATCTGGAGAGCAGTTGTTATTCTGAGTGATCTCCAGCCCCAGGAGGAAATGGCTGGTTTGGAGGGTGGAGTCTATGGCATTCTATTCAGTTGAGGCCTCTCTTCTCCCCAAATTCTGGCTTCTGTAAACTCCACCACAAAATCTCCAGGAATTTCCCAACCTGGAGCTGTCAACCCTAGTCAGGACTGGCTCCAATGAGTTCCCCACACAGGCCAAAGTAGGCCTGGAAAGGGCTTCCTCCCCCCTTACTTTTTGCTGGCAGAATTGAGCTTCGTTGCAACAGCCACAGCCACTGAGGGGAAAAGTTAGCCCCACAGCAGAAGCCAAGCAGAAGTAGAAGCGTCTTTGTCAGGAAATAAAGCTGTTTTGGCAGTTTATTCTGTCAGATAAGAGTATCCAGGCTGGCAGTAGGCATGGGAGAGGAGCAGACCCAGCCAATGGCACGTTAGTACTCTTGAGTGGCAGTTGCTGGGCCAAAGTGTGATGGAGCACACAGGACAGCCAATGGGAGAGCTGGACAGTGCCAATATGTAGGACAATTATATTTCAATTTCAATTTTCAATTTATTACAGGTCTATATGACCGAAGTCTTGACCAGAAGAAAATGCAAAAGGGGGTAAAATAGGTACATAAAATTAACATAACATATGACAAGGTGCATAATCACAATCACATAAAACCCAGGGTGAGCCCAGAGATTAAAAATTACCTAACTACACTTGGGGCGGAGCCAACTAAATAAAAATCGGTGTCGGTTTTTACAGAGGTGCTAAAATTTTCAATGTTTCTTGAGAGCAGCAACCTTAGCCATGAACCGCGCCACATTAGCTGTTATCAGTCCATCGGCATTTGAGTCATTTAACAGTACTGAAAGCACCCAAGGTTACGAGGGAAGATTCATCCTCGTATGAATAGGAAAAATATAAGTGCCTCTAACTTGAGTTCAATGGGGACAGCGAAACATCAGATGGTCTAAGGTTTCAATTTTGCCAGAATTGCACAGACAAAGGCGATCTGAGTAGGGTAGACCTCCAAATCTTCCCAGAGTTACCATAGTTGGAAATACATTTAAGCGGGCCAGCATAAAGGCGCGGCGGTGAGATGGAATTGGTAGCGTTGAATAAAAATCAGGATATCTCTCTGGAGGGGACAACCCCAAAGCCAAAGGAGAGCAGGTGCGTCTGGCCCTGGCCACGGTGCTGGCCCAATCCAACTGTTTGAGTTTCTTCAAAGTTTCCTCAAGCTGAGAGGGCATCAGCTCTTTGGTAGGTGAGGACATCGGAACTCCCAATGTCCTGAGTTTACCAGCAAGAAGGGACAAACAAGGGTTGGAAGTTGTGTCCTTTAAGATGAAACGAAGAAAGCCGGCCTGGGAGTGATGACTTGGGTCAGATAACTTGAATAACTTGAATCTCAACTTAAATGCCCTCTTCCAAGCACGTGCTTCCAGCGAAGATTGAAGAAGTTACAAAGGATCCAGCAATTTAAATGGCACAAGATACAAAAAGAAAGATATTGCTGTGTATGTTCATCAAATTCTCAAATTTCCAAGTTATATTTTGTTTTTCAGATACATCAAACAACTCAACAAGAACAAAGTCTTCAAGAGGGAAGAAGAAGAAGGACGGACCTTCCCGGGCTTTCTGTAGTCCGTTTCGAACAATATCTTTTTCAGACATCAATTCATGTTGTCTGTAGTGTTTTTACAATTCCAATCTTGGCTGTATATGTGGTGTTTACAAAAGTTCAAAAGTGGCTGCTCATAGCTGAATGGAGACCGGTAGACAGTAGAGCTATGAGCAGCCACTTTTGAACTTTTGTAAACACCACATATACAGCCAAGATTGGAATTGTAAAAACACTACAGACAACATGAATTGACGTCTGAA
>NW_015173178.1:58541-67134 GCF_001447785.1 Gekko japonicus | reverse complement strand
AGTTCCATACGAAGGACAGTCCCAGCAACACACCGTGGCGTTCCAGTAATTCTCCTAAGGAAGGAGTTTAGCTGGCAATCCAATTTCTCGTCCACGCCAGCAATCCAGATTTCTACACCGTATAGAATTTGGGAGACCACCTTCGCATTGTACACCTCGATGGCAGGGGGAATCCGCTTAGCCCCCTTTGTACAGAAGAGTCTCTCTATCAGTGCCGTGGCGAGTCTGGATGACTTTTTAACATATGTCAGGTGAGCGGACAAAGATAGATTATAGATAAAAACAATACCAAGGTATCTGAAGGAGGAAACCCATTCTAGTTGACCATCCCCAACTTTAAAATACAGAGAACCTCTTCTTCTCTTGGCAGAGAAGTGAAGAACCTTGGACTTTGCATAATTCACGATAAGCTCTTCTTGTTTGCAATAGTCCAGAAAGGCATTGACAGTAGACCTCAGTCCAACTTCAGATGTTGCCAACAAAACAGTATCGTCAGCATAGAGTGAAAGTGGTATAGGAAGACCAGCTAGATATGGAGAATGTTTGGCTTTCATTTTAAGAAACAGCATCAAATTGTTAATGTAAATGTTAAACAGGGAGGGGGCCAACAAACATCCCTATCTAACTCCCTTCTGCACTGGAAAGGAGTCTGTAGGACAATTATATATACAGGATAAGCAATGTATGTGTTCTGGAGATCAGTTGTAATGCCATGAGATTTCCAGCCCCCACCTGGAGATTAGCAACCCTACATATGACTGGCATGTGTATTCCATTTGCTTTCTTCTGTCTGCTTAATGGGGGACAATGTTCTCCCTAGACTCCTGGAGTGATGAATGAGATGGGGGGGGGGGGAATCTCCCAATGTAAGAATACATCTTGAAGAGAACACTTTTGTACCAGTTTTATCAGACTAGGAATGAAATTTATTATTCAGTTTCATGGCCCCACAGTTACAACTTGAAAACCCTTGCTTGCTTTCACTTTTAGTGTTGCTTTTCACTTTTGCTTTCACTTTTATGCATTCACTTTTGCTTTCTTTTTATGTTTATGGTAAATAATATCCAAAGAATAAGACAGCTAATGTTTAATGTTTGGATGAGAGGTCATCTGCTTCCTTGGTGGTTTCTGGGAGGAAGAAGAGTTGTTATTGTTGTTAAGATGGCTGCTAGAGTCATGACAGTTAGGGCCTCTATACCCAAGTTGTATAGTGTGTAAATAAACCTGTTGAGTTTCTCCACAAATGGCTGGTGTCAGTTCTTTAGAGGATTTTCCGAAGTTCCCATTATATCAATCTCCTGTGAATCTAGGATTTCCAGTCCCTGGTGGTGGCAGGGGATCCCCACCCCCACTTCTGAGTGCCAGTGTGGGAAGTTTTTTTTTTTTTTTTTAATGGTCATTGGGCCAATGGTGTAATGTCACTTCCAGGGAAATCCTGGAAGTGATGTCATACTTCTCTAGTAATCACTAAAAACTCTATGGTAGAAATATTTCCCTGGAATTAGTATATACAGTAGTCCCTTCCACACACCTGTAAATGCTGAAAATGGTAGCTGTGCTTGAAATCTGGTTTCAGAAAAATGCAGGTGAAGATGTCTGCAACCTAGTTTATCAGTTTCTGATGAGTATGGAAGAAATTAAATAAATCCAACACAAATACTCAGGCTTTAAAGCTTTCCTTTATTCAAAACACTATGTCTTGCTTTGGTCTATTTTAGTTCCCCCCACCGTCAATTCAGTCTGATAGTTATGAATGAGTTAATGTGAGCTTATTACTGTTATTAAAAATCTCTCCTTTGGTCAGTGAGGATGGGGCTATGCTCAGCATTTATTATGCACTACAACTCTTCTAAACATTCCCCATCTGCAGCATGGGTGGTTTGCTGAACTCTGCAAATATTTCTTCTTTGGTAATGAATAATTATTTTTCATTTACTTCCTAGAGCGAATATTCCCATGTGTTTGCTTCCCCCCTCCTGTTCTACCAAACTTTTTCTACACAAACAGTAGATTGCATTGCTGCTAGCCCTTTTGATCTAGTGATAAAAAATCCCACACCAATGATTCTTTCGATTTGCCATGGCAATGGTGTGTCAAGATTTAATCCGCCTGTAGTTTCCTTGTCATCCATTTTTCTAGAACTTGACACTGGGTACTTGTAGTTTTTTCTCTCACTGGCTGCAAAGGGCCTGCCAAATCTCATTCATTTGAAGAGACTTGTTTGGTTTGATTTTAGAATTGCTATTAAATTAAATAACTCCGGTCTTGTGAAGAGCAATTTGCATGCCACATTTCAATGGGACATTCAAACTGGTACTTCTAATTCTTTGAAATTTCACACACTTAAAGTGACATAGTTTCAAATCCTTGTTCTTGCCTCCATGGATTTGCAATTCTTCCTAGAGAAAAAAAAAATCACCCTCATCAGTCTCTCTCAGTTTTCCCTTTCCAATCCTCGGCTTGACATTTTCAAAAGAACAAAACTACAGTAACATTGTGTGAAGCACTTTTGTGTTTCTATTGGTGTGCATAGGGCTGTTAATTTTTTGCAAATACTGACATTGGAATGAAGTCTGTTTTTACTTAAAATATCTGAAATACAGAATAACTCTTTTAATATATCTCAATCCTTTGGGCCTCAGATTCCATTTGTAAACTGTAATAGCCTGAACATCTCAATATTCTTTTAAAACTACCAGACTAATGTATTTGTTATGCTCGATAGGGTTGATTAACCCTTTGATAAGCTGGCAGTCCCCAGAGAAGTTGTCAATCAGTGCCAACAATAAATAAGCTCTTCATAAGAGACTGGGAAGATAAACACATCCTTGTGATTTTGATACCATACTTGTACAAGAAGGGGCCCACAACAAAATGTTGCATAATGTGTTTTGGCTTGGTTTAACTTGTAATTGCAGTGTAGGTTTTGTGTACTATCAGTCTCTCCTACATACAATATTATTCCTTCTCTCTGTTTGTCTGTCCCCTCAGCTGGGGAAGGCGTGAGGAGACCAGAACCTTGCTCCAGAGCCTCACTCCTACCAGGGGCAGTGAAAAACCTGGAGCCTTGCTGCCACTCCCCAAAAGTGCTGTCCAGTGACAGTGACTAAATGTATATACTCCTTGTCATGAGATAGAGTGGGGACCAAGGTGGGATATAAGCAAGTTCTTAAAGTAGTGTGAAGAAGTCCTTCCTTTTGAAGCCATCTAAGAAACTGGCCTCTATTGCCAAACTCATTGCAGTTCTGTAAATTCATTTTATGTTATGCTGGGGGGGGGTCTTGGCAGAGTGGTGATTTAAATGTGGATCTCCAGATCCTAATTTTATTTTTCAGCCATTAGTGATGGTAAGTTCTGTCAAGTCACAGGCAACTTATGACAACCCTGTGAGTTTCCTGGGCAATAGACTTACAGAGTTGATTTGCCATGACTGTCCATCACATAGCAACCCTTGGTTTCCTTGGTGCTCTCCCATCCAAGTACTAACAAAGACAGACCCTACTTAGCTTCTGTAATCCAGAAGACTTACAGCTATTTAAAGGCAGAGCTATCTCAACAGGTAGGGAGGTGGGGAGAGCAGCAAGGTTGGGGGGTAGGTGGGAAGAGAGCAAGGGTGGAGGGTGGATGCCAAGGATGGGTGGATAGTGGAGTGCCAAGCAGTGTTCCCTCCAAGCTGAGTTAGTGTGAGCTAGCTTACAATATTTTAGCCTCTGGCTCACACATTTCTGTCTTAACTCAGGAAGAATGGCTCCAGAGCAAACTAATTTATGCAGTAGCGAAATCACTCGCTCACAACTTTAATGCTAGTAGCTGACAAAGTAGAACTTTTGCTCACAAGACTCCACAGCTTAGAGGGAGCATTGGTGCCAAGGGCGAGGGATAGATAGAGAGAGCTGCAAAGGTGGGGGTTACTGGAGTGCCAAAGGCAGGGGTAGGTGGGGAGAGCAGCAAGGTTGGGGGATGAGTGGAATGCTAAGGATGGGGGTTAGTTGGGGAGATCTGCAAAGGTGGGGATGAGTGAAGTGCCAGGGGTAGGTAGGGAGAGTAGCAAGGGTTGGGTAGAGTGATGGAGTAAAGGGGGAGGCCAAAGAGATGGGAATAGATCGACAGAGAAGGGGAATGGGAGAAAGGAGCAAAATAGGGGCTAGGTTGACAGGTAAAAGGAATTTGAGAAAGAGGGAAATGGGGGTAGGTTATCAGTGAAGGAGGGGTAGAGTGACAAAGAAAGGATGGGGCAAAAGAGATGGGGGGTAGATTGACAGAGAATGGGAGGGGGAGAGGGGGAAGATTGTTAGAGGAGGAAGAGGGAAGGATGCAAAGAGGGAGAAGGGATGCACTCTCTCTGTAAGTTTATTGTGGGTCCCCACTGGGGAAGAGAGGAGGTTGGAAGAGGATTCAGTGGCCAAGGAGGAAATGCCAACTTCTGGAGGAGCCACAGGAGGAGGACACCACTGTGTTGGAAACTGTAAGCTCCAAGGTCCCGCTGGGGAGTGGGAGGTGTAGGGGTGCCCTGTGCTTCAGACCAGCATGGCTACCTACCTGAATTTAACTTACCAAATTGCTTTATTTTGTGAAATTGTAATGTACTGTATGCATATATGTTGTATTTTGTATTATACCCTGTCTATTTGCTTATGACTTATGGGTCTATGAGCAATAAAAATGAATGGAATGGTAAAAAGAAAATGGACCTGAATTTAACTTTAGAAAGATAATTCTAGTCCCTGGATGTTGAAATCCAACTAGTTCCAGCTCTCTCTTCCCATTCCATTCCATTCCATTCCATTCCTTCCCATCCCCTCCTCTCCTGCTGCCATCTCCTTAAAGAGGAAAAAAGAAAGCAGGAGAGCAGGTTGGGCAACTGAAATTACCCTGGAAATAATTTTCAGAGTGGCCTAATCCATGCAGTGCAAATGTACAAAATATAATATATAATTGGATAATACAACTGTGAGTGCTACAATATCATTTAAAAACAGCAATCCTATGGTTAAGCATATCTATATATCTAATTCTCAAGTCGCCCCCTGGTGTGTGGATACTTAAATCCGCACATCGGGGGAACCTGGGGGGGGAGGGAGAGGTTTGTGCGCACATGGGGCAGTCCCCATGTGTGCACAAAAATCCTAAACCTGGAAAATAACATCGGGGGGATTTAAAGCATGCACAGGGAACACTCTGCGACCACCGCCACCGCTTGGAAGGTGAGTGGCAAGCTGGGAGGGGGGGCCCTCGCTTCGGGGCCGGGTGCGCGCTTGGGGGGGGGGGGGGGGGGAGAACGAGCAGCGAGGGCCGAGCGGCATACCGCTTGGCGCATGCTTCAGGGCCGGGGGGGGGGAACAGCAGCGAGAGCCGAGCGGCACGCCACTCAGCCCTCGCTTTGGGGCCAGAGGGGGGAACAGCGAGGAGCCGGGGGGGAAGGCAAGGGGGAGGAAAGGCAAGGGGGGTGGAGGAGACGGGGGAACCAGTGGGATGGGGGGGTACTTACCTCCTCCTGCTGCTTCCTCTGCCTCCCCCCCGCGAGTATCGCGGGCCCCGCCCCTTGTAAGTACCTAATCCCAAATAAAGACAAAAGTCCATTAGTATAAACACAGGTTAAAAAGTATATAATGTCTCCATATGCAAAAACCAATACCAAACACATTTCAGCAATAAGCCTTTCTCAGTGGTATAATTCAAACTTAGCACTCCATTAATTAAACAAAGATAAAACTATTCATACACAGAATGGACCTGAAATGAAGTGGGCGGGGAGAAAAATAATTGTGTGTGTGTGTGTTAAGAAGCATAATAATTTAAATATTTTGAAATAAATTGAACTGGGAGAACTACCTTACTCACAAAGATGTTCACCTATGGAGTAAGTGGTGTCAAATATTCTTGGAATACAACATAGGCAGCTCATCAAGATGTAAAATATTTCATTTACCCATGGATCTAAAATACACATAAAACATGTAACTAAACAACTGCAATTTTAAAAGTACAAATAAAAAGCACCGTTATTATTTGTTCCTACATAAACCGTACAACTGAACTTAACTTACCCCCTATTTGAAGTACAATTTTTAATGTCATAGACGCAACATAAGCCTTCTATCTATTCCACATATCTTGACAAGTGGGTTTTCACATATCATACTGTCATTGTGCTATTAAGTTTAACCCACTTGTTAAGACATGTGAAATAGATAGAAGGATTATGCTGCATCTATGACATTAAAAATTGTACTTCGAATATGTGGCAAGTTACGTTCAGTTATATGGTCTATGTAGGAGCAAATAATAACATGAAGCTTTTGGTTTGTATTAATTCGTTTTATTGTCTAATGTTTACATAGTTCCAAACAGTAAATTGGAGATATCCTTGTTGCAATTTCGAAGAAGAGATATCAAAATGTGCTGACAATCTGGAAGGCCCGTCAAAACACTGGATTCTCCTGGAACATTTATCTTCTCCAGCAAGTTAAATGTTCGGACTGTGTTGAGACCACTGATGCACCCTTTGATTTTCTAAATATTTTGGCTTATTTTGCTGTAAGCCTCCACTCAAATGATAATTATTATAAATGCTAATCGGAAGTATGTTTTGCTAAGTATTGTAAATGTTATTTGGAAACATGTTTCATGTGGAATGAGTTTACTGACAGTAATTTACAATATTTCATAGAGTATATCATTAAATCGACATTGTTGGTTTAAAAATATTGCATGACGGCTAGATAATTATTTTTCTGCTTGGTGATTTTTCCTATTGTTTCAGCAGTTGTACACTGAGGGTCCCCTTCTTTCTGTATGAACAGGTTTTGGCAGATGTGCAGGCCTGTTGTTTAAATGGGGCAAAATAGCAGGGCCCAAATGCAATTGTGCTGCAGCCCGCCAAACTATTTTTCATCTGTCACAAGAATGAGGTTGTGGTCACGCGGACCTCTTATCGCGGTTGTTCTCCCGCAGTATTTATATCCGGTTCCTTATAGGTCGCATCCGGTTAATATCCGGTTAATTCTATATCGCTTTGCGGTGGTTACACGGCGATCTCTATCCCGCTTTACTTGCGCATATAATTGTTCACACAGCCCCACAATTTTTTTTAATAGTATTCCTTTGCGCATGCACTTGTATATCCATGCGCTTGATCGCTTGATCGCTGTACGGCATTACGGCTTGGTCTCCCTCCGCGATGCCGCTGTGAGCTTCCGTTTCCATAACCCTGACCTTCCGTTTCTCTCCGAGATACATGTCATCTTACAGGCATTCTGTGCCATGGACTGTGCATCGTCGATGGACCCCAGACTGTGGACATTCATACTGTTCAGCTTGCGGACGATGATGATGACCGTGATTGGTGAGGAAGAAGAAAACGCAGTGTCTACATCGCGTATGGTTAGGCTTCTTTACCGCCGCTTTCGAAAAAGAGTGCAGGTGCGCCAGGTACCGCAGTCACGCGCGAGGTTCCTCCTACAACGACTGGCTGAGACCTCCGGCTACCGTCGCTGGTGGGTCTACCCTCGTTCCACGGATTGGTGGGAGTCCTTCGTCATGAGAGTCTGGGGTGAAGAGAAGTGGCTTGAGAATTTCAGGATGACTCGAGCAACCTTTCACTGGTTGGTGGACTGTCTTCGTGGTAGGATAAAGCGCCAAGGTACCAACATGAGGGTGCCCATATCCGTGGAGGAGTGGGTGGCCATTACCATTTGGTGGCTCGCAAACACAAACTGTTACCGGCAAGTTGGTGAGCATCCAGCATCTCCTATTTCCTGCTTGGGAAAGTAGAGAAAGCAAGCCTTCCTTTGATTGGCTGAGGACTCCTCCCCTCTTTCTCTGGGGAAGGAGGGGGAGGGAAACAGCTAGAGAGAGGGGGGAAATGGAGCCAGTACCTCTTTTAGGAAGACTCCAGGTAAGGTTTTGTTTGCCTACAGACTTCTGGAGGGCGGGATGCTAAAGAGAGCATGCCAGAGAGACAGAGAGATGGATTCCCTTTTGCATTTCTAACAGATGGCGGGGGGGACCTTACAAATTGCATTCTTTATTAGTGAAAGGGAGCAAGAGTCCAGCAGCACCTTAAAGACTAACAAAGTTTCTGTCAGGGTAGGAGTTTTCATGAGTCATTGCTCACTTCTTCAGATACATACAGCTAGAATGGAAGTCCATCTGTCCTTATATCTTGGAGAGTGAAGTGATTTCAGATGCCAAATGATAATAGCAGGCATTGTTAATGAGAGAAAAAACCTAGGTCTCAGTTCAGTCCAGGAGTTTGCATTGTCTTGTGCTTCATGATCAGTTGCAGTTCAGCAGTCTCTCTTTCTATTCTCCCTTTGAAATTCCTTTCTTAGCGAACTGCTACTCTTAGCAACTGAATGTCCTGGAAAGTTAAAATGTTCCCCCACTGGTTTTTTAATGTTATGGTTTGTAATAGCAGTAGAAAAAGTAAGAGTCCAGTAGCAGAGACACTTTAAAATTTCCTTTTGTCCTGTGTGCAGCCCAGAAAGAACATTGGCAAAAACCTGGGATGTATAAAAGGAATGACAGGATTGCCCATTGGAAACAATGGGAGAGGCTTGAAGGCCCATTGGAGATAATGGGAGCCAGGAAT
>NW_015173178.1:0-58076 GCF_001447785.1 Gekko japonicus | reverse complement strand
TCCCCCTGGCTCAGTGCTGGGTTTGAGAGTATGTGTATCCAGTGATGGGAGATTGAGACAGGATTGGGATTGCCCCCCCAGACAGAGGAAATAGGCAGACAACAAGGTTGGATGAAATAAGGCCACTTTATTAAATTAATAACTCGCACGAGGCGAGCAACTGGCTGGGGGGAGAGCGGAGCAAGCCTATTAAGGCTGCCAGGCTCCACTCCCCCTGCTGGAGCAGAAGCTCCACCGCAGCCTGTCTGCTACTCCTCCTCACAAGGAGGCAAACGCGGCCCCCACGAGGAACGCTTGGCTGTCTCGTGCGGGGCCGGATTCCATGAAGGTCTTTGGGCCCAGATAGGCTACTCTGGAATGACAGACCCCAGAGTGGAAAGACAGTCCCTCGGAAGAGAATCTGTGTTCTGGTACTGGAATGACAGTCCCCAGAGTGGAATGATGATCCCTAGCAATAGAATATGTGCTGTGAGAGTAGAATGACAGGTCACAGAGTGGAATGACAGGACAGCCCCTGGGAATAGGCTCAGTGCTCTGGACCCTGTACTCACTTGTCTCATCATTAATTGTAGAGTTGTTGCTTTTATAATAAATGTTTGTTATATTGAAGCCAATTAACATCTTGACTATTTTCTTTGTGCTTTTGAAGCAGTTTTTCTCCAGGTAGGCTCGCCAGCTCTGAGTTGGGAAATACCTGGAGATTTTTGGGGTGGAGCCTGAGCAGTGGGTGTTGCCTTCTGACACACTTTCTGTGACGTCAGGGGTTGTGGCATATGCAAATAAGTTATGCTAATGATTTATGCTAATGAGCTTCTGTACCTCTTTTTCTACAAAATGAACCCCGGTCAGGATCGCACTAAGACTTTGTTCTCAGTACAGGCTGATTTCTGGAAGAAAAATACTTTTGGACATGCACAGAATGCCTTTCCCTGAACATTAAAAAACTACACTCTCTTCCCACACACTTTAATAATTCAGTAGCATACTTAAAGATACACATGAAGCAGGGGGATCACTGAATAATATTTGAAAACCCTTCTGTAAAAATGAGGATATGATAACTACATGGCCTGTCGCATAAGAATAAAATAAGAGGCTTGTAGGATGACAACAGAAGTTTCTCTGATCCAGTGTCCTATTTCTCACACTGGCCAGCCATAGGCATCTGGGAATCCCATCAGCAGGGAATAAAAGCAATAGGGATCCTGCACACTGCCCCCCCACTGGATTTCAAGAGTATACTGCTCCTGAACATGGGGGTTCTATTTGGTCATCATAACTAATGCCTCCATGAAGCTGTCTAATCCTCTTTAAAAGTCTTCTAAACCAGTGGATGGTCACCTCATGGTAGTTTCTTCAGTGCGTTATTTAAGCACCATGTGATATAAACTGAAACTAAGGCCCAGTCTGCATCTAGCATTTGCTCTGCTGTTCTACCAAACCCACACTGGAACAGGAATTCCCGTCTACATGGCATGCCACTTTCACTTTGATTGAGTGTCGCATTTTATGTCAGTGTCCAGACTGCATGCTGCTTTCAGGTTGTTTGATCTCTGGTTTTATGGTGGCTGTCTGCAGAGATTTATGGCTGTTTTATGGCCATTCGGGGGTGACCCTGCAGTCAGTACAGTGTTGGCCTGGGGTAGCTGAATGTGGTTTTGAACTGCATCTTTTTCTGTTCCAGTGTGGGTTTGGTAAAACAACTGAGCAAATGCTAAATGCAGATTGGGCCTAAGTCATTCACTGTTCCCCATTTATAATTTCTAATACAGATTACAATGCTTGTAAAGTGTGCATATGTGTGGGGTGCGGAATCACCCTTTCACTACTTTGATAGGTTCTTGGGAAATATTAACTACTATTCTCTTAACTACTATTCTACTATTGAGTATGTTTTAACTCCCCAGTCACAGTAGGGATGAGAAGGAATGAGGCTGGAGGCAGGGAGCAAATGCAGGAGAATTAGATGGTGTTAGGATAAAAAAATGAATGCATACCAGGTTGGTTGATGGGCTTAGGAACATCTCATGATAGGCAAATGTTTTCCTCACCCTTGTAGTTAAAAAAAAAAAGTTTGAAGCCATGGATATATTTGCCAGCTCTGTGTTGAGAAATTCCTGGAGATTTCAGGGGTGGAGCTTGGGCAGGAAGGCATTGGGGGAGAGGAGGGCATAATACCATAGAGGCCACTTTCCAAAGCAGCCATTTTCTCCAGGGGAAATCTGTATCATCAGATCAGTTTTAATACCAGGAGATAATACCAGAACTAGGACTGCTTTGTATTATCTGCCAACTTGATCATGTTGCTTGATCATGTTGACCTTGCCACGCCGGTCTATGCCACTGTAACTTCAAGTCTTGATTATTGTAATGCATTGTACGTGGGCCTGCCCTTGAAAACTATTCAGAAACTTCATCTGGTACAGAATGTAGCTGCTAGATTTTTGATCACTTTAGTCTGGTATTATTATATTACAACTGAGCTTCAGCAACTTCTCTGGTGACCTCTGTGTTTCTGGGCACAATTCAAGGTGCTAGTTATTACATTTAAAGCCTTTCATGGCCTTGGACACACATATCTAGTTAACCATCCTTCCTTTGTGCCAAGGGTCATCAGGTGCCTCACTTTTGGCAACCCCCTCCATCCAAGGTCAGCTGTTCCATAACCTATGTGCACTTGTTTTCAGTGGCAACTCCGACACATCGGAACAAACTATCAGAAATGGTATGAAAAACTCCTACACTCTCTCTTTTTTTAAACTTTTTTATTATTTTATTCATAAAAAAAAATACAGTGAGAAAACAAATATTATTAACACCATATACATAATGCCTTATTCCTTATTACAAGATAATGGCAATACTTGTCAACATATAATGCTATATATATATCCAAATCGTATGTTGTGATCAAATACATCCATTGTATATGACTTGTCGTAATAACTAACAACAACAAAAAATAACCAATTAACTCTTTAAAAATACACAACTTTAAACTAAATAATCGTTTATTCAATCTTTCTGGTGTTCAAACATGGTGACACAGTGCCCTGAAAGTTCGACACTAAAAGATCGCAATTATTTCTTTGTATTTGGATGGAACTGATTGTAATGTATTTGGTGCATTTGAAAGTGAAAAGTCAATAAAATCAAGCCATTTTGTGTAAAATTGCACAGTGGAATATGTACCTTTGGTGGCAGTAGCTAATGAATGTCTTTGCTTGGCAGGTAGTGACGGTTGCAGTTAACCTGATGTAGACTATTTTATCTGTTTGAACTTTATGTTTATATTTTCTAAGCTGCCCTGGGCATTGTGGAAAGGTGGGATATAAATATTTTAAATAAATAAATAAATCCTGGGAACCTACTGAAACAGACTCACAAAGGTCCTTTCCGCACTAGACCTTAAATCCTGGTTCAACCTTGTCCCCAAACTTACACTACACTCAAGTTCACCGCTATAATTATCTCGGGTATTTTTTGTTTCCACATTACATTGAGGTCACCCTGGTTTCACCCCACACTTGTCCTGGGATAAACGGATGTTGTTATAACCAGGGATAAATGCAAGGCACTGTGTCACGAGTTGAACTCTGATAAAACCAGGGATGAGATCCAAGTGCAGAAAGGACCAAAGAGTGGTAGTTACTTCCCTCTCACCACCCATTTCTCAGTTGACAGTTGATAGTATGATATATTTAATGTTCTTTAGATAACAGCTGTGAAAAAGAAACATTTTTGGGGGGATGATTAAATCTTTCCCTTTGTCCTTTCCCCAATACAGATTTCACACAGCTGTTATTAATTCCATTCCATACATGCTCCAACACAGATGGTCAAATGGAATTGTACTCTTATATGAATTACAGTTGTAGAAAGCAGTATGCAGTCTGGAGGGGGGAAAAGCAATTATATCAAGTATTTGAGAAAAGGATTTCTATATTTGGGACCTAAATCATACCTGGTGATACCTATTGTTGATGAGTTACATCGGAGTCATGAACAGTGGAAAGGACCTTGCTACTGTTCCCAGCTTGCTTTGCATCATACCTCTTAAGGCACTCAAGGCAGGATATGGACAGGTTAACATGAGATTATCAATAATGTGTACTTTTTACTTTCAGAAAATAGATTTTTACTACTTTTCCCTCCCCAAGTATGAACTTTCCTGTTGCCTATCTCCATGTAATCTGTAAAAAAATCCCTTATCCCAAATATTTCCAATATTCCCATATACCAGTTATACCTCTAAAACATACCTTTCTGCAGAATGCTTTTGGCTTTCTATTGGTAACATTTGACTGTAACGCAAACACTTAATCTAGCTTCCATGCCAAAGTAATTTTATTCATGAATCTCAAAGGGGAAAAAATGACATTCACGTATTCTGACAAGCATTTGCCTTTTCCTTTCAAATATTTCTGAAGAAAGAAGTAAAGTTTAATTATAACAGATAACCAGAGGTGTTATTCACAGAATTTAATTATTTGATTAATTTTTTAAAAATACACAACTAATCTCAGACAAAGATATAAAGTGTGGTTAAACTGTAATTATAGAGGATATGAATTAAGATAAGATATGGGACATATTTTAAATACAAAATAAAAAAGATTTCAGGAGAATGAAACTTGAATGACTTTTGTACCCTTGCATATAAAAGTGGGACAAAAGATACTTATTAATTGGTATCATACTGATAACCTTAAGAAAGCAACAGTTCTGTCCTCAGAAGTGTGTTTGATGAGAGCGGTTCTGAGAAAAGCTGTAGATTTGTAGCTCTGGAGATGCATTAAACCTACATAAGGATGTAACTAGACTACATAAACCCGACATAAGGATGTAACTAGACAAAATACTGGAGATCCATAATTAAATTTCCTGATAATAATTTATTTACATCTTTATTTACAAGCAGAGTCAGGGGTAGGGTTCCCCATTTGGACTGGGGTAGGTTCATACCATTGGGACAGGATTGTTTTTTAAAAAATAATCTTTCCCCACTGTACCACTTCCAAGTACAGCTTGACCCTCTCTCTGTTGTTATTAGTGCTGGTAAGGTGCAAATGTTACTTGTCTTTTTTTTTCCTGTGGCAGCTAATAGCTGATGAGGAGGTGGGACTATTTTAAGCCAAAAAAATAGCACAGGAAAAAAGGCTGACCCTCCCCAACTACAATCTAAATTCTTCCCCTGAGGCCACTTGTAAATAAAAGTAAAGATGTTGGGAAACCCAGTTAAAGATATCCCATATCTTCAATTGTATCCTTTAAAAAATGTGGGTATGTAACTGCCAAGAAACCTTAAAAGCTATTCCTTTGCCTCCAAGACAGTATCACTCATATATAAGTAGTTTTTACAGGTTAACACACATAATCCAGCAAGAGTCACAAGCAGAGCACACAAATTAAAATTGAAAAAAGTCAGTCCACTAAGCTGCCTGTGGAACAGAAAGATCCCAAATATTGAAGTCATGCCATACTACAGGAATAGAAAAATCCCTTCAGAACTTACTGATGAGGGATAGAAGAAAGTTATTCCTCATTATGGCTTGGATCTTGCCAAACTCAAATTTGGGCAAGAGGATTTCTGGCTGCAGAGTGCCGCCCCAAATGCCTCCTGAAATGATGCCACTACAAGATGGGGAACCCTCAGGAATGGCATGAAGGGGAATTGGAGGGCTGCTGTTAGAGGAGGGAATTGGCAAAATCCCTCCCCCCTTGCACTTGCAGCATTGTTATGAGACCACCTCATCTGCAGAGTTAAGGGATGAGGCCCTCCAGTGCTCCCTCTTCTCTGAGCAGAAACTGACTTTTGCTGCAGCACAGCAACAAGCATTAGCAGCTGAAGGTGTTTCATGTAATGTCAGAGAAAATTGTAACAAGCACCCCACTGATGCCCACATTGTCCAACAAAGCCAGGAATCAGATTTATTTATTTATTTATTTATTTATTTTTGGGATTTATATCCCGCCCCATCCAATATACAGCTCGAGGCGGCTAAAAAGCGGCCATGCCAAAGTTAAAATATGCATACAAGCAACAGCATAATAAAAACACTATATCTTGACATAAAATTTGGTGCTTTGATAATTTACATAAAATCCAAGATGGGCGACGTCCCACACTGACGGCCAAGTTCTTCACAGCAGGAGCGCCAGGAAGAATGTTTCCCCAGCTCTATTGGGCAACATCTATCCCCACTATGTGAGGTAGATGGTTGGAATATCATTGGTGGAATAGTGGCGGCGGCGGCCTGGCGGAAGAGCTCCGTCTTGCAGGCCCTGCGGAACTGCACTAGGTCCCGCAGGGCCCGGATCTCCTCCGGGAGCTCATTCCACCAGGTGGGAGCCGCCACCGAGAACGCCCTAGCCCTGGTTTGGGTCAACTTCACTTCCCGGGGGCCTGGAACCTCCAGGCGATGGAGATTCCCCGATCACAGTGCTCTTGGGGGAATGTATGGGGAGAGGCGGTCCCTTAGGTAGGCCGGACCCTGGCCATTCAGGGCTTTAAAGGTGAGCACCAGCACTTGAGAAGGAAGTACAGAGGCTCACATCTACATCAGTGGATGTCTTGGGATGGGTTACCTGGACTCATCCCGCCCATCATGCTGGCCTCGCCTTGCTGGGAGGTGAAACATACTAGCCCCTGTGCAAGCATCCCGCCATATGCTCCACTGCCATTCAGACCCAACTCACCCCAGCTGTTGATTCAAGGAGAAATGGGCACAGTGGCAAGGAGAAGACCAGCAGCAGAGGCAGCGTCATGGGTTCCCCTCCGCTCAGCTGTTTTTCAGGCTTTTTGCAAACACCATTTAAAAGCACTGCAGGCCCTTTCAATGGGGTTTGCAGGACCATGAACCGCAAACTGGTTCAGTTCGCAAACAAACCTCTGTCCAAGCCTGGACCAAGTCCCCCCCCCCACTGGGATTGGCCCCAAAGGAGCACCTGCAATAGTGGGGTGATCCTTGGGTGCATCAGAACAGCCCAGCACAGTCCCCGATATGATCAAGTCTGATGCACCTGAGTCTTTGCCGCTGCAACCCAGCCAACCTTGCAACATTGGTGACTCGCCTCATGGGGCTCAATAGTGCCAGCCCCAATGAGGGGGGCTGGCAGCCGAAGGATCAGAGGAGAGAGCCAGGCTTGCAGGGTCGTGCCCAGTCATGCCTAAAATGGACCATCCAGATGATGGGGAGGAGAGGAGAGCCCCATGGGCTCCTACCTGGGCTGGTGAGGATGACCAGGGCGGTGGCAGGGATCAGCGAGAGACCCATGCTTCAGGACCAGCCCCCAAGCTCAGCTGAGCCACAATGATCCAGTGGAGTCAGGAGAGGGGGCAGTGATTATGCCAGAAGAAGTTCAGCATCCCTAGCCAATGGGATACCCAGGGGAGCTGAAAGACAGGGAGAGGGGCCAATGGGAGAAGGAAAAGGGCGGTGGAGGAGGGTGGGGAGATAAAAGGGGGAAAACACACTGATGCCGAGGAGGAAGAGAGGCTGAAGGCTGCAAAGGGCTGGAGAGAGAGAGAGAAGCAGCAGCAATTGGGGAAGGCCACTGGAGGTGAATTAACCCCACGGTTCCCATTCTGAGGCTTCAGAAAAAAAAACCCAAACTCCCTTGATCCTTCCTCAAGACAGTGGGAGGTGGAGGGTCAGGGGAGGTCAAGGCCCAGCATGACAACTTCCTGGTTTGGTTTGTGGTTTGGTTCATGGTTCAACCACGAACCATGAACTGAACCACATTTTACCAGTTCGTGCCCATCCCTAACAATGACCTCAACTGAAAGGAGCTATGCACCATTGGAGTATTATGCTGAATGCTTATGATTACAATATCACTTATCAGCCAGGGAAAGAAACTGCAAATGTGAATGCCTTAAGTCCTCTACCTCTGCAGATACCTGACTGTGCCATTCCTCTACCAATGGAAGTCCTTATGCTCGAATCCATGCCAGAATCCCCTCTTCAGGCTGCATAGATTGCTAGAATGTCAACAAAAGATCCCATCTTAACACATGTCCTCAACTAGGGATGGAGGGGTTGGCCCACAGAAAAACTGGCAGCAGTAATCAGGCCA
Organism: Gekko japonicus; assembly: GCF_001447785.1. Lineage (NCBI taxonomy): Eukaryota > Metazoa > Chordata > Lepidosauria > Squamata > Gekkonidae > Gekko > Gekko japonicus. Next base: position 49,997 of record NW_015173178.1, on the reverse strand, counting down.
TTTTCATCCCATCAGTATGAACTGTCAGCTCATAAGGGTTGTCTATTATGGGGAAACAGGGTGGTCATCCCAGAAGCAGAAGGCTGAGTCATAGTAAGAACTCTACATGCAGCACACCCAGGTATGGTGAGAATGAAGGCACTGGCCAGAAGGTATGTGCAGTGGCCTGGACTAGATGCTGATATTGTTGTTTGCTCCACTACACAAAACTTTCCAGCTCCAACGAACACTTATATCTGTAGGCAACATTGGCACACCTTATTTTTATCTGAAGGGGATCTTGATGATTGGCTGGTTCCTGAAGAGCTACATCATACATATCACTCAGAGAAAGTTTTGTGCAGTGGTTAGGAGTGTAGACTCTAATCTGGGAGAACCAGGTTTGATCCCCCACTTCTCCACATGCAGTTGCTGGTGTGACCTTGCTCAGTTAGAAGTTCTTTCAGAGCTGTTCTTGAAAGAGCAGTTCTTGAAAGAGCTCTCTCAGCCCCACCTACCTCACAGGGGGTCTGTTGTGCGGAGGGGAGGGGAAGGGAAAGGAGATTGTAAGCCACTCTGAGACTCCTTCGGGTAGTGAAGGGCGGGGTATAAATCCAATCTCTTCATCTCTCTTCTTCTCTTTGCTCTCATATGATCAGTGGATTGTGAATTCCCGACTTCAGGACCAGCAATTTCTATTTCTATCATGGACGTGGAGCAGGAATAATGAGTTTTAATACTCAGGGATGTGGCTTAAGTATCCTGGGGTTGTCATCAAGTCCCACAACCTGCTCTTAGCATGCTGGATGCTATGAATCACCTTCCAGGTCTCTTCCAACCTCCAGCCGCCTGACTTCTCCTAGAAAGTTATACAAAATTCTGTAACATTTTTAACACCCTCTCAAGATGTCTTGTAACCATTTGCAGAGCTGGCTGTTTGCAGTCAATAGATGGGAAAGCTGAGAGGAATGGGGAAACTGAGAACGAGGAGCAGGAAAGCTATTCAATAGCTGTTTCCTAAAATGACCGGGAGCCAAGGAAAAGCTCAGCTGGAACAGACACGAGGTTTTACAGTTCTGGATGTAGGACAAAGTCCTGCCCAGCTGTGCACACCAAGACATGACAAAGCTTCCCCTTAGCAAGTATTAGGATGCTTAGATACTGTCTCCGACTTTGTCAAATCCATGCCAGTGAAGCCGCATTAAAAAACCATTAACTCTGTTCTGTTTCATGCCTTGGCAAATGTGTGACTATTACATGTCTGTCCTTATATAAGCGCTAAAAAAAAAGATGCTATAAAAATCTGATTAAGCTTTCTCATCAGCAGCATAGATCCTGCCACTTTCTGCTCTGTCCTACAGTATTTGTTGAAAATATTCTTGCGTTCCTGTCTGCAGTTCAGAAATCATTTTACTTAGACAGTGAGGTTCCTCACAGGTAAGGATATATCCAAAGCAAAGCACCCCTCCTGACATGGCAAATCTGGACAAAACTTCAGCTTTCATTCCTCTTCCAACTGAAAGCTGTATGCAGCGGCCCTCTTAATTTTCCTTCCAGAGCATGAACATGCATCAAAAAGAAATATCTAGGCTGAATACAATTTAAAAATTGGTTGACATGTCTGATTAAAACTGGTGTGTGGATAAATACCTCAGATGTGCTATATCCTTTATTAGACTGTCCTTTAATTAAGGATTTAATGCTCTGCAATTATCCTGTTTCTCTGTCTCTTTCTCTCAACTTAAATACTTGTTTCGCTACCCATAAAAACCTTCCTGAGCTCCTATTCTTCCCTCATAGCACATCACAGGGGATGCTTCCTTGACAACAAAGACAAAAAAGGACCATCAAGGCTCCATCTTTTATTCCAGAAGGATGCACAAGTGGAATGGTCGGTTTGCATCATTTTAATTCAAGTCACAAATGAGCTCTGCTGTTACTCTACATTTCTGAAGAAATGTGTTCCTTTTTTGTTAATGGGAATGTGCAGGCTTTGTCACTTACAGTTTCAGGAAGCTTTTTCTAAGCTGAGAATGACCACCAATGTGCACCAATGGCAATTGATGTGTGACAATCCATGTTACCGGGTGCACTCGCTATTTTTGTTGGGTTCAGTCCATGTGTGAATCTTTTAATATCTGCAGATTTAACCACACAGACATGCACCGTAGGGTTTCCAGATGCAAAGGAGGGAAGTGTTACTGTATCTTGGACAGGTTATTTATTTATGTATGTATTTATTTGTTTATTTATCCTGCCACCTGCTAAGGAGCTCAGGATGACATACCATGTTCTGTGATCCCCATTTTATCCTCACAACAACTCTGTGAGGTAAGATTGGGCTGTGAAATAATTACTGGATCAGGGTCACCTAATAAGCTTCATGGCATTGGGGGGGGGGGGTTGAACCTGGGTCTCTTAGAACCAAGTCTGGCCTGTAACCACCATACCATACTGGCTCTCAATGGGATAATAAAGGATTGTCCCAGTCACACTGGCCGGAAAATGTGGGGGGGAAGCATGGCTGTTTGCCCCGGAGCAACGCGTTGCCGCCCGATCACACGTCCCGTCGAGGTCCCGTGGTTAGGGCATGAGGTCCCGATCACACGGCTATCCTGCAGTGCGGCAAAGAAGCGGTGCGGCACGATCACACCAGCAATCGCTAGGCACCGCTTCAGTGGCAAATGGGAATATTTTTTTCCTCACCAAAAGGTGAGCATGCACATGGTAGTTTGTGCGCATCCTGTGAAGACTTTAAAAAAACCTAACCGGTTGGCGATGGGACTAGGACGGGGCGCGTTCAGACGCCCACCCTTTCCCCATGTTTTCCAGAAACGAGTACATCATAAGTACTAGTTTTTTACTCCGTATCTTTGGCACGAAGCCACGGGTTAGCCACAGGTGCACTACAGATGTTGTGGTGTGATCGCGCCCGGAAAATCCGCCTATCATCCGTATCTTTAGTGCGAGAAATGCTCCGTGTGAATGGGGCCGATGTATAGTAAAAAGTTCTGTCTTCTGGCACTTGGTAAACCAGAATGATCAGTAAACTGGCATCACCAAGAGTACAATCTCCTCTCCTCCTAGTCTTCATACCCCTGTGTCCTTGGCTGCATATATTCCTTTCTTTCACCTCTCCAGCTGGGCAATTTGAGGCCTCCAACCATTGCTGTGCTTCTGACAGCTGGCACTGCTTGAAGCCAGACTGAAATGGGTCAAAGGCAGATGCATCGTCCAGGAACTCCTAGAGTGACTGTGCTATGACACACTCTATTAGCTTCCCAATAAAGGTTACTTGGAGACTAGTCTATAATTGGCCACTTCATCCTTAGCCAGTGTGGTTTTTTTTTTTTAAAAAAAAAAGCAGGTGTCTAATAACTGCCCTGCTTAAAGGTCTAGGGAGAGCCCTGTCAGTCAGTGAGTTATTAATAATTTCCACTAATGGCTCCAATACCTTTTTCTCAACATGATTTTAAAAGCCAAGATGGGCATGGCTCAAGAATACAAGTGGTAGCCCTCACACGTCAAATAAATATTAATGTAACCCACGTGATTGTGTTTAGTTTGATTTATAAGCCACCCTATCCCCTAGTATTCATTTTACATTTCTACTTGTCTCATATGAGGAGATTCAAGCCCATGCTCAAAATCAATGGGAATGGAAAGTGTTTAAATTTGCCTGGATTATGCTGTACATACTTACATCTTTTTATATCTATGTTAAAGGCACTGAAAGAGCCATTAACAGAATTGTCTCTTGACCTTCAGTCCCAAATCCAGATATGGTGGTGCAGGCAGTTAATGCCTGCTCAGTAACATCATTCGAACAGCCATTATGGCTGTTTGAGTACCACCGTGGTCGAGGTGAGCTCTCGACCCTTGTCCCAGCTCCTGCCCACCCAGCAGTTCGAAAGCAATGTAATTGCAAGTAGATAAATGGGTACCCACCCATAGCGGGGTGGGGGGCACCCTGCCTAGTGTGGTGGTTGAGAACGTCGGTAACGGCGGCGGTGGCGAGACATCGGCTCCAGAGAACGGCATGGTGTGGTAATGCGACGGCGGCTGCGGCAGCAGCGGCGAGCGGGTGCAACCAGAGGAGCGATCCCTGGTGGCTGGACAATGAACTATTGGGTGGCCGCCGTGGAGGAAAAAGCGCGCAAGGACACCGAGCACCGGTACAGCGGAGCCGGAAAGGACGTGGCTGAAACCGGAAGGAGGCAGGAGTCGCACGCCTCAGAAGAGAATTACCACCCAGTGCCGAATAGAAGTACCCCGCCAATACCGGAGCCAACGGAGAAAAGAGGATAGACCACCACCAACCACCACCATAGGGGTGCTGGTAGGTTCCCCCACCCCAAAATATGTGTGGTCCTAATTAAGGAACACAATGGTGACTAGCACCGACCTGTAAGCCGCTCAGAGACCCCCTAGACAAGGGGGTCTGAGCGGGATATAAAGTCGAATGTATAAAATAAATAAAAATATATAAATATTTCACCTTGTCTGGAATAAGTCTGACTCCGTCTTTATTGTCCCTTTGGAGAAAGACAGCATAGTTATGAGGGGGCTTCCCCTAGATCTTTGAACAGGGAAGTTATTAGACATCTACTTTAAAAACCTTTTCCTATGTATGATTTTTCAGTATCAAAGATGTCTAGAATCTTTTTTTCCCCTTTATTCCAAATTTGTTACAATGCAAACATATTCACCTCAGTTGCTCAGATTATTCCTGAAGCCAGGTGACTAAGCATATTTCGTGTCAGAATTTCCTGCCCTCATTCTCTTATCTCAGAAATATACAGGAAACACCAGTCAAACAAACAGCCATTACTTTTTATTTCTGTTGACAAGTGGCAGTGTTGGGAGGAGAGGTAGAAGGTGGGGGAAAGAGGATGCCAAACTCCAGCACAATTCAGAAATACAGAAGGTTGCTTTTATTGCAAAATGCTTGTGGTCTTCTTTAGACTGTTGCTAGGAAACCTGCAAAAGAATTAATCAAGGAGACATAAATGCTGCAAAATCAGGCACTACACTGCAGACTGAATTGCATGAGGAGAGAGGAAACATGGCTCCCATTTAAAGCTAACAGACATGGGAAAGGCAGAGACAAAAGAGCAGAGAGCCATCTTGTAGAAGGCAAATATTGCAATTTATACTTGTTTCTGTATTCTTTTAAAGTGATGCTGCCCAAATACTCTGCCACCAGCAAGTAGGCTAGTAACAGTGTGATCCTCTGAAGTTATTCCAATCTAAACACATTGATGGCAATAAACTTAGAAGGGAGTAACATTGTGGAGGACTGTATTGCTAAAGTATCATCCTAAGCAGAGTTACACCCTGCTAAGCCTGTTGACTTCAATGGACTCATAACTCTGCTTGTGGCCCCAGTGCCAAGGGGAGGGGTGAGGCAGGGGCCAAAGGCAAAGAGGCCCTCCATATCCGATCACATGTTAATCCCATTTACACCTCAGTTGGAATAATACACCCACACTCAAAGTTTCAGAGAAATGTGGGATAAAATTGGCCACACCTTTATTGGTTACAGCTGTAGTCTGCTTTGGCACAGCATGGGGTACTGGTTCCAATTCATTAACTGACCCGCCTGCCAGTCGATGATCCACTGGTAACCGTGCGATGACAGGTCTCTGGATCCCACAAAGGCGGACACCCTGAGGTGGTCTCCCCTGCCACCTGAGCATGAGGGTAATGGCCCCGGGCTGGGCATACCACCTGACCCTCTTGTCAAGATCCCTTACCAGGATCCCCAACTCAGGAAACTGGGCATGGAAGCCGGCTTTCCTGATAATGGAGCCAGCCCCATGCTGATACCGCCACAAGAGCTGGGCCTCAGCTCCTGCCAGTGCTCCTACAGCTGTAGCCAAATGTGTAGGTCCTCCCTAATGCCTTATAGCCCCAACATCCATACCCTAGTCAGATAAGTGAACCCCATTGGTACAAAACAGGGCATCCAGGTGTAGTGAAGTTCCCAAGGCCTCCATGCTCTTTAGCCGATCAGTCAGCTAGCCTGGCTCCAGCCCATCTGAGTAAAGGACTGTCATGGTCGGGAGCTACACCGGTAGCATCCTCTTATCCACCTCAGTCTGGAGTACCGACTCACAGCCCATGCAGTCCCTCAGGCTGCCCCATCATTTTACTCATGTCTCTGGAATATGCAGCACCCGTTCCAGGCTGCACAGGGAGCGCATAGCCATACCAGATTCAGAGTTTCTCCAGAACAGCACACCTGAGGCATGCCTTGCCCATTCTATGCCAAGGTCAGCTGCCCAGCTGTCACACCAGTGTGCCCCATGTCCAGGATTCCAGGCCGAAGTCACCCTCACAATGACTGCCATTCCACACCAACATTCGTTACCTCCTTAGAACGCCACGTCAAGTTTGGCTGCCTCCTTGAAGCTCTGCTCCAACTTCCAGTGCCTTCCTGGAACTGAGTAAGGCATTGTTAACATTTAGCTGCCAAGGTCTCATACCAGCGAACCTGGGACTCGCGGTGCCCATTCCAAACCCAGGACATCACCACATGGACCACAGCTCCATCCCAACCTTCATTGCTGCCCTGGAACTGAAGCCTGCACCAAGCATGGACCTCACCATGCCAGAGTACCCAGCTTCAGGTGAGTCCTGTGCACCTGCTGGTTGGTTTTAAACCTCCAGAGGGCCATCAGTGCCTCCTAAAAACATGCACCAAGGTAAATGTTGCCTTGAATAGTGTGGCCCCTGTACTGGGACTAGCCTAGGCTTGAGCATTTATGCTCCAGTTGTGACAGGGCATTGAATGTCAAGGGCCCAGCCCCAGTCAGGTGCTCAAGGGGAGAGTCTCCATTCCAATCTAAACACATTGATCTGGGAAGCAGTCGCCCTGTGAGCTGGGAAGCAGTCGCCCAGGTTGGCAGAGCCTTGTGCTTTGCCAGAGGAAAAGGCAGGCAAAGCCCTGGGAAAGGCAGGCACAGCCCTCCTACACCATGCAGGCATCCAGATCCCCCGTGTCTGTGGAGAAGGCCAGGAAGGCTGCTGCTGCTGCTGAACTCCTTGGGAAATGGTCCTGGATAGTGGTTGTCCCACCGTGCAAGGCTGCAAAACCTCTCCTCCTGATGGTGAAACCAAGCCTCTGGATGCTGTTATGGATGCCTGCCACCTGGTGATCTCAAAATGTCACATTAGTGAACAAACACCTGAGGCTGCTGCAATCTACACCCAACCAGCGCTATTCACTGCACCATAGTCTATCTCTGTGATGGTAGCCAAGTCAAGTGGTTGCTGACCCTGTTGACCCCATTAGAGATCCCAGATGCCCCACTATTGGTGTCGGCTGTACCTTAGAGCTTGTCAGCACCTGGGTAACCAGGGCATGCAGTGCCAGCAGCTTGTTCTCCCAATGGGACCACCATCAACAGGATGCAACTGAATGCCCAAATAAGTTATTGTGTTGACCCTTGGAATTCTTGTGAGCCAGCGGGGACCCCTGGTTCCCCCAGTGCAATTGGTCCTGGCATTAGATGACTTATGCTAGAAAGGCACTTGATGCTGGTCCACCCCCTCCACCCGGGCGAGGATTGCCTCTCTGCCCCTCCCTCCCCCCTCCCTGCAGTGCGGCAAACAGGGCCCCGGGTGATTCAGGGCCCCGGCTTAGGGTGGTGCTGGTAGTGTAGTTCAGTATTGCCAGTAAAACAAAAACAAATTCAGAATTTACTGAAGCCCTCAGAACTCATAGTGATGAGATTCCCAGGTTCCATGGCTTTAAATTAAATTTATTTATTAAAGTATTTATTAAAATACCTATGCCTCACCTTTCCTCTGAAGGCCACAGAAGTAGACTGGAAATGCAAAGCTACTTTGAAATATGAAAGAAAGTCATGGAGTTTGGGATATGTGACTCTCTCATCCTGCTGTTATGTAGGCGAGGGCCCCTGAGCTTCCCCAGGCCTCAGAATGAGGAAAGAAGGGGGGTTGCATTGCCTGGTTCCTCTTTCTCCCCTTGATACATGCTCTCACAGGGCTGGAGCAGGAGCCACTGCTTCCTCCCTGGCCTGTGGTGGAAACTGCCCTATTTATTTATTTATTTGATTTATACTCTGGCCTCTCCACTGGAGCAGGCTCAGGGCGGCTTATATTGGTTTGACATTGCCTCTAGATCTCCTGGCCATTCAGTGGCTTAGCCCATCGCAGCAGGGTTGAGTTGATTCCTTCCTTCCTGCTCTCTCCATTATGGTTCACTCCTGAGGCTGTCCATAAAGCTTGTTGTCCCTCCTCTTCACTGGCTGCCTGTTTCTTTTAGTGGTGTGACACTGCTATTTATTTATTTAATGTATTAAATTTCTAGCTCTCCCTTCCCTGCACCGCAGGGCTCAGGCCGGGTTACAACAGTAGGTATATACAATAGATCTAAAACAAAACATAATCTACACAATATTAAAACCTATACAACGTTGGCTAATACAACTCACAAGAAGGCAGTAAGATACAAGTTGACAAGTGCTCCCAAAAATCTTTCAGTATGTGTACCCATGGATGAAAACCAGATACTGGGCAAGTGGCAGAAAAAGGAGCAACAATAGCACTGAATCAATAGTGTAAGGCCGGGTAGTGAAGGCTAATATGGTCAGATTGCCACCTCAACCATAGACCTGGTGGAACATCTCTGTTTTACAGGCCCTGTGGAATTGCAACAAGTCCCACAGGGCCCAGAATGCTCCACCAGGCCAGGGCCAGAGCCAGAGCCAAAAAGGCTCTGCAGATATGTTGGTCCTGCAGATATGCTGGTCCCAGGTGGCATGGTCCTTTAAAGATTAATACCATAACCTTGAATTTGATCTGGTATTCAACTGGGAGCCCATGCAGCTGGTGGAGCACTGGTTGTATGTGGGCTCTTAATAGGGTTGCCAAGTTGATCTTTGCCGGGAGCGGGGGGCTCCCGGCCCGCGTCTGGTGCGCGTGCGTGCTTCATGCGCACGTGCCGCACGCACATCAACCGGAAGTGGCGGGAGGACGTGGGGCATGGCCATACAAGGGAAAACCATAGAGTTTTTCTTGGATGGCCGTGGTCCCGCCCCCAGCGTGCCCGGCTTGGTCACGTCACTTCTGGGTGACGCACACGTCGGGGGTGGAGTCCCCCCCGGGGCCCAATCCGGCGGTGCCAGGGAATGGGCCTCTGGGGCGGGGTTTTCCCCGCCCCCCGGGGGGACTTGGGATCCCTAGCTCTTAAAGGTGTCCCAGGAAGGACACATGCTGCTGCATTTTAGACCAGCTGAAGTTTCTGGGTCAGTCTCAAGGGCAGCCCTGCATAGAATGAGTTACAGTAGTCCAGTCTGGAGGTGACCATTGCTTGGATCACAGTGGCTAAGTCTCACAGGGAGAGAGATAGGGAACCAGTTGCCTGACCTGCCAAAGATGGTAAAATGTTGATCTGGCAACATTCATGATATGGCCCTCCACTGAAAGTGAGGCAGCCAAAATCTCACCTAAACTCCTTACTGTTGGTGTTGGCATTAATAATGCCTAATCAGGGGCTGGGAGTTGGATTCCCAATCCCATCCCCCTGTGGCTCAGACAGAGAATCTCCATCTTCAATGGATTTAATTTCAGTCAACTCTTTTTTAACCAGCCAGCCACGACCTCCAAAGCACTGTCCAAAACATCTGGGGTGGTATTTGGCTAGCCGTCCATCTACAGAATTCCTTTAAGCAGTGGAAAGCTAGTCACAGTGAGGCTGATAAAACGGAACATAGGCTATGGCAAATAAAATGCAAGTCTGAGGTCAGGCAGGCAAAAAGGGAATATGAGGAGCATATAGCAAAAAACGTAAAAACCAACAATAAAACTTTCTTCAAATACATTAGAAACAGGAAACCAGCCAGGGAGGCAGTGGGGCCCTTGGACGACCAAGGGGTAAAAGGAGTATTGAAGGATGATAGGGAAATGGCTGAGAAGCTAAATGCATTTTTTGCCTCCGTCTTCACTGTGGAAGATGAGAAGTGCTTGCCCACTCCAGAACCACTGATTTCAGGAGGGGTGTTGGAAGACCTGAGTCAGATTGAGGTGATGAGAGAGGAGGTCCTAAAACTGATAGACAACTTAAAAACTGAAAAATCACCAGGCCCAGATGGCATACATCCGAGAGTTCTGAAAGAACTCAAATGTGAACTTGTAGATCTCCTGACAAAGATATGTAATCTTTCCTTAAAATCTGCCTCCATTCCTGAGGATTGGAAGGTAGCTAATGTCACTCCCATCTTTAAAAAGGGTTCCAGAGGAGATCCGGGAAATTACAGGCCAGTCAGTCTGACGTCGATACCGGGTAAATTGGTGGAAACCATTATTAAGGAAAGAATTAGTAGGCACATAGATGAACAAAACCTATTGAGGCAGACTCAGCACGGTTTCTGTAAGGGAAGATCTTGTCTCACTAACCTGTTAGTGTTCTTTGAGGGGGTGAACAAACATGTGGACAAGGGGGATCCAATAGATATTATTTACCTTGACTTCCAGAAAGCTTTTGATAAAGTTCCTCATCAAAGGCTCCTAAGTAAGCTCAAAAATCATGGGATAGAAGGACAAGTCCTTTTATGGATCAAAAACTGGCTAGTTCATAGAAAACAGAGAGTGAGTGTAGGTGGGCAATTTTCTCAGTGGAGGGTGGTAAGCAGTGGGGTACCGCAGGGATCAGTACTTGGTCCACTGCTTTTTAACTTGTTCATTAATGATTTGGAGATGGGAGTAAGCAGTGAAGTGGCTAAATTTGCGGATGATACAAAGTTGTTCAGGGTGGTGAAAACCAGTGAGGATTGTGAGGCACTCCAAGGGGATCTGTCAAGGATGGGCGAGTGGGCGTCAACATGGCAAATGGGGTTCAATGTGGCCAAGTGCAAGGTGATGCACATTGGAGCCAAAAATCCTAAATATAAATACACATTGATGGGGTCTGAACTGGCAGAGACTGAGCAAGAGAGAGATCTTGGAGTTGTAGTGGATAACTCACTGAAAATGTCGAGACAGTGTGTGACTGCAATAAAGAAGGCCAATGCTATGCTGGGGATTATTAGGAAGGGTATTGAAAACAGATCAGCCAATATAATAATGCCCCTATATAAATCAATGGTGAGACCTCATTTGGAATACTGTGTGCAGTTCTGGGCACCACACCTTAAAAAGGATATTATAGCTTTGGAAAAAGTGCAGAAAAGGGCAACTCGAATGATAAAAGGGTTGGAACACTTTCCCTATGAGGAAAGGTTAAAGCGCTTAGGGCTCTTTAGCTTGGAGAAAAGACGACTGAGGGGTGACATGATCGAGGTTTATAAGATTATGCATGGGAAAGAGCAGGTAGAGAAAGAGGTACTTTTCTCCCTTTCTCACAATACAAGAACTCGTGGGCACTCCATGAAACTGCAGAGCGGTCGGGTTAGAACGGATAAAAGGAAGTACTTCTTCACCCAAAGAGTGATTAACACATGGAATTCACTGCCACAGGAAGTGGTGGGTGCTACAAGCATGGACGGCTTCAAAAGGGAATTAGATAAGCATATGGAGCAGAGGTCCATCAGTGGCTATTAGCCACAAGGTATAGCTAGGGGCTCTGGGGCAAGTGATGCTCTGTCTTCTTGGTGCTTGGGGGGGGTCAACAGTGGGAGGGCTTCTAATGTCCTGGCCCCACTGCTGGACCTCCTGATGGCACTGGTATTTCTGGCCACTGTGTGACACAGAGTGTTGGACTGGATGGGCCTTTGGCCTGATCCAACATTGGCGTCTCTTATGTTCTTATGTTCTTATGTACAGATACAGCTGCGTATCATCAGTGTACTGGTGACAACTCGGCTCAGCCCCCCAGACCAGCTGGGCGAGGGGGCAGATGTAGATGTTAAATAACATAGGAGAGAGTATCACCCCTTGTGAGATTCTGCATACCAGAGGGTAACACAGTGAAACCCTCTTCCCAAGTCCCTGACTATGGAGAAAAAAAGACAAGCCACTGCTTTCTGTGGAGGAAAAAGACAAGAAACCGAAAAATGCTCGGAAGGTAACACTGCATATTGTGTCCCCCCCAGTATGCATTACCAAACAGACACAAGGTGATGTGGGTTGGCAGTACCCATGTGCCTCCCCATGATGTGTCATTTGGACCACAGTCCCAGTGGTTTCAAAGTTTGAGTGACCTTGAGGCAATGATCCCTATATTCTTCTATGAGTTCACTACATGGGCTGGTCACTGATTTTGGATCACTTCCAGTTCCTACTAAAATACCTGAGAAAGGAGTCAGCTGTTCTTAACTTCTGGCTTCACAGATGATCCAGACATGCAGCCTCATATGTGGCATAGTGCTCTATGTGCCTCCTGTGACTTTGGGGCCATTACATAATGAATATCCTAGGCTCAATTCTTTGCACCTCCAGGATCTTGGGTTGCAAGAGCAGGAATTAACCTTTTCTTTCCTGTGACAATGGAAGAGCCACTGCCAATCAGATCTGAGAGTATTAGACTAGATGGTCCGATGGTCTAGCTGGTATGAACCAGCTTCATTTGTTGGATTATGGTATGTTTGGAAGGGACGTGATACAGCAACTTTGCTGAAACTAAACAATTATGGTCTAGTTAGTGACTGCTACGAGATCTCTTGGGAACCCAGTCTACACCCTCCCTGAACTCTGTGGTGGGAAAAGGGGGCAGGATAAAAATGTAATTAACATGCTCATCTCTGAAAACTTCTTTGATAGCGCTTCCACATCAAATCTGCTTTCCTGTGGAAAGCTTACCTGTCAGGAGGAAGCTAAGCTAGAGTCTTTTTTATATGGCACGCACATACACTGTCAATACATTTATATAAAAAAAACATGCTGAGTATCTGAAAGAATAATGGATTAAATATTAAGAACAAAATCTTAGAGGTGGTATTAGACGATGAAAGTAGGGAAGGTATGGCTCAGTTGTGGATCAGCAGCCGCCCAACTGCCTGTGGATGAAGAATAAGGATGCAGAACTGTGCTGGAGATTAGCATGGGGCACAGCTGGAGACAGAACAGCAACAAACTGATCTGGCAGCTCCTGTATGCCTCACTGCCAGAATGTGTGCACATTTCTGTCACAAAAGCTGCTCTAAATCCAACCTTCCCTGCCTGATAGTGGGAGAAGATCCTCACATTTAGTCCTCCGGCCTCATAAAATTTGTCTGAACATTCACCAATTTAATGGATACACTCCCTTTTTGGAATACGAAATTCCATGCTGAGCAGCACCTGAGAACTTTGTTTGGCAACAGAATTAGGTCTTCGTTGAAAGCAGTTGAGATCTTGCACCAGATCGGCCCTCCTGTTAAATAATCACCCTTATAAGGTCTCAGATTTTCCCTCCAACCTCCCTATGAATTTTCCGTTTCCTGCCTGATAGCCTTTAGGTAGCCTGTTACTGGGCAATTCTGCATCTAGCATTTGTTCCACATTTTCTCAACTGTGAGGAAAAAGTGCAACTCAAAACCACATCCAAATACCTTGGGGCAATGTAGTACTGACTGCAGAGTCACCCCTGACCGGCCATAAAACAGCCATAAATCTATGCAGAAGGTACAATTAAATCCAATGACCAAAGAACTCGAAAGTGGCATGGAGTGTGAACGCTGCCATAAATCACGATAATCAAAGGGAGTGAAACCATCATGCAATGCAGAGGGGAATTTCTGTTCCAACGTGGTTTTCATAAAACAATGGAGGGAAAAGCCAATGCAGAATCAGCCACCCTTCTTATGTGGTAAATACACTTTTATTATAATGCTGTTGTCCCACCGTATTACTGTTTGATACTTTGTCGGCTAACACCACAAATAAGGAACTGTGATTGAGGAGGGTCAGAACCTCTATAAAATCTCCCTTGGAAATAGGCACCTAGGCACACTGAAAGTTGAAACAGAAATCAAATTTATTGCAATAAACAGTCAGGAGTTGGAAAACTATACTTACAAGAGAACTTTAGGTAGGTTTGGTAAAGAGAGGTTCAACTATATATCCAGAACACCATTTATACAATGCTAGAGATGTTTAGTGAGTTCTTTTCCCTGGTTTATTTTGGCTTGGTGCTGTTAGAGATGTTTCACCGCTTTTACTAGAGTCCCGTATACTGTCTTTTGAACTTGTTACTAGATGGTCACACAGACTTGAGATTTTATTATGCTTTAACCCTATGTTTTTTCTGCGTTTTTTAAACCTATCTGCCCCATTTTCCTCTGGCCAGATTATTATTCTCTTCTCCTTAAGAGCAATAACCTCTTTTGATTTGTTTGAGGGACCTCTGTGCTTCCTCAAACCTTTTGTCAAATCCCTATCTTCAGTCTCTGTAAATTAGTTAATAAGCTTCCATTCTGAGAATGACTAATTCTCTACTCAAATAGTGTTTCTGTTTTTCACACAAGGAGATTTCTCTCCACTCCTTAAATAGGTGAGGTTCTGACATTTCTTTGCTGGACTCACTGTCTCCAACCTAAGTCTGTTACTTGCAGAGGCCACAGTACTCTTGCTCTGCTTCTCATCAGAGTCTCTCATTAGTAGTTTTCATTAACTCCCCACCCTAGCTCCAACTCCAACTGATCCATACCAACTCCTTCCCACTTGATTTTTTTTAAACAGCTCAGTGTTCCACTCCACAGTAAGCTGCCTTCACCCAATCAGAAAGAGCTCCATGAGCTGTCAATCATTCTTCAGCTAGCTCACCCTTTTCCCAGCAGCATTGTCCAAATCCCTGAAATTGCTTGCTGTCCGTCACAGCTCCTGAATCACTCTTGCCAGGCTTGTAGAGTAGTATTAACATTTGACTGCCCAGCTGTCCCCGTGTTATTAATCCAATGGAAAGACTTCCTAAATTCAAATGGGATTTTCTCAACACGGGTTTTTATGAACATAAAATAATCTCTTCTTTTCAACCGGAAAACTCCACGCCTCTTCAGTCTTGCAACCAAGGATAAGCACCTGAAGGGAGGACCAGCTAGGACTTCACACCATGAGCTAATTGGTTGGGATGACCCTCTTATTTGCCTGGAGACCAATGCTGGAAACAATGTAGAGGGTTCTCCTTTTAATGATACTCTGGAGGAGGGCTGAATAAGTTCTTTTGCTGCTCTCTCAGCTCCAGAGCAGACAGCAATCACTAACAGTTTGGATTAATTGAAGTCTAGACTTCTGGTAATTAAGAAGGGTTGCTCAGCATTAATGCCCCAGATCTTCCTGTCGCTGCTCTAACTGTCTGCCATCAACTGGCCTCCTGTTGCTGTTCTGCTGGCGATACCAGCCCGCTCCTGCGCTTCCGTCTAGCCCTGGTATCAGGCTCTTGTCCAGAGGGACACTGGGGCCAAAGGGAGTTGGGGAAAGGATTAGGAAGGAAGAGGGAGGGTAGGCCTCAGAATGCAGGGCTGCTCAGAGGGGTTACATCACCCCTTCACCCCCTGCGGGAACCAGCTTCTCTCTCTCTTTCTGCTGTGTGGGCTCTCTCTCTCTGGTGTGCCCTAGCTGTCCCAGTCCTCCTCCTCAGCCACCTCTTCTCTTTCTTTTTGTGATGGGCCTCTCCTGGGTGTCAGGGGGGGGGTCCCCACTGGTAGCTGTGGCATCGGGCTGGGTTGCGCTGGCAGTCGGGGTGGAGTCACAAAATGGAGCCGCGATGGGACCTCAGAATGGCAGGGAATGGGGTTAGCAGCACCCCTCAGGTTCCTCTGCCCCGTAAGCTGGAGATCACTCACCATAGCTCTGTCTCCTTCTCACGTTCTTCCTCCACGGTCCTCTCCAAGAGCCCCTCTTTTTATTCCCCATGCTCCCCTGCCAGTGCCGCCCCTCTTCCCCGCCTCCCTCCTCCCCCATCCACCCCCACTCTCGTTCATAGGCCAGGACGCTCCTTGGGTGTCTGGGGTGTGGTCAGTGGCGGGCTGGCGGTGGTCTTCTCGGGCCGGGGCTGCGCCACTGGCACTGCCGGGTGCCGCAGCCGGCATCTGTTGTCGCCCCGTGGGGCCTGCTTCGCGCCTCTCAAGGGAGGGGGTTCGCTGGGCGGGTCTCACCCTGCCAGCAATGTACGTCTTGCCTGGGCTCTTGGGAGTCACCCCGTTGTGCCGTGTCCTTTGTGGGGGTTTTGCCATCGATCCTCCCCGGCTCGTCTACCGTTCCTGGGGTGACTTGGGGTGTGTGAAGGATCGTCCCGGGGCTGGTGGACCGGGACACTTTTATACCCTTCCCCACTCCAGCTCCACCTCCTCCCATCTGGCCCCACCCACACCTAAAGCTGGGGATGCCAAAGCCACCCCCTCCGGCCCTGCCCTCCTGGCACCTTTTGGGCCCACTGCAGCACACATGCCCCAGCCTCCTCCAGGTTGGGCCGGGTTCCTCGGGATCATGTGGCCATCAGCTCTGCATCTGGGGAGGGTTGCCAGCTCTCCACCCAGCCCAACCCGCTCCACAGATCCCACCTCGGCCAGGTGTGGGCCCGCCCTGTAGTCCCACCACATCATCTCTGCAGCTGACCCTGCTCCCATGGAGCTGGACACTGGCCCTCTGTGTCACCCAGCGAGGCCTGGTCTGTGTCCCACTGTTGCAGCGTCATTCTGCCAGCCCCACTTCAGGTCTCTGCCATCCTCCCAGTAAGTCAAGGGCCTGCTCTTGAAAAAGCCATTAACTGGACCCTGTGGTCCTGGCCAACTACTGCCCAGTATCAAATTTGCTGTTCCTGGGTAAGGTAGTTGAGAGAGCAGTGGCCAAACAACTCCAAGTTTTCCTAGAAAATGCTTCCATCCTTGATTCATTCCAGTCCGGCTTCTGCCCTGGTCATGGGACAGAGATGGCTCTGGTCACCCTTACAAATGATCTCCATAGGCAGCTGAATCGGGATCTGTTGACCCACCGCCTCGCTGACGTAGGAGTTCAGGGGACTGCCTTACAATGGTTCTCCTCCTTTTTCCATGGTTGGGGACAGAGGGCGGCACTTAGTGAGTGGGTCTCCTTGTGATACCCACTTGAATGTGGAGTGCCACAAGGGTGATCCTCTCGACAATGTTATTTAACATCTACATGTGCCCCCTTGCCCGGTTAGCCAGGAGCTACAGGCTGGGTTGCCATCAATATGTGGATGACACCCAGCTCTATCTGTTAATGGATGACCATCCATCTTCTGATTTATAGTCAGACTGGCCTCCCAACATCAGATAGAGCTGGGTGTCAGCCGCACACTGGTGACATCCCACCCTGTGCCTCCGGGCAATCTGGGCATGGGGGTGCATATAGATGTTGAATAGCATCAGGGAAAGCACCAGAGGCAAGCCATTGCAAGGCAGACCCTGGACTCCAGTGTCGGTGAGGCAGTGGATCAGTAGCTGATGGTCGACTGTGTCGAACACTGCCGACAGGTTTAACAGCAACAGCACTGCTGATCCGCCCCAATCCAGATGTCTCTGGAGGTCATCTGTGACAGCGACCAGTGCCATCTCTGTCCCATGGCCTGGGCAAAAACCAGACTGGAAGGGATCTAATATGTTGTATCCTGCTGGCTGGGATATTCCTGTAAGACATGGGGCAGAGAGGTATGGTGGTGGGAGGAGATTTGTTTCACAAAGGGTGACAATACAGAAATGCTTGGATCCCTACTAACCTCTGTCTCATCCCAAAGAATGATGGTGTGCAGGCCCAGTTAATTCCCCTCTCTTATATCTTGATGCTACGTAATGCCAGGTCAGTAGGAAATAAGACCACAGTTCTCCAGGAGACTATCCTGGAGGGATGCTTTGACCTGGTGTGCTCAATGAGATAGTTCCCCTCACCCAGTTTAAACCCCCCCAGGATACTCAATTCTCCATCAACTTCAAACTGAGGGATAGGAGGTGGAGTGGCAATCCTCATCTGAGACTGTTTTCCCTCCCAGAGGATCCCTGTACCAAACATCACTGGCCTTGAAAGTGTTGTCAGGGAGAGGGTGGGAGCTCTGCTGGTATACCGTTTGCCCAGCTCACCAGTGGACTCCCTTCTGAGGCTATCAGAGGTAGTAGCTGAGCGGGCACTGCATTTCCCTAGACTTTTGGTCTTGGGGAATTTTAACATCCATGCAGACACTTCCTTACATGGTACAGCTTCAGACTTCATGGCTGCCATGGCAACATTGGGACTTTCCCAAGTTATATTGATCCCCATGCATGAAGCAGGCTACACACCAGATTTGATCTTTGGTGCAGGGCTTGATCTGAATAGCACAGTTGCTTGTAAACTGGTGGCATGGTGAGACCACTTCCTCGTAAGGGTTGGTTTGGGGATGGCCATTCTCCCCTGCAGGAGCAATGAGTGTATTTATGCTCACCCGTGGAGACTAATGGATCCTGATGGTTTCAAAAATGCTCTGTGGGACTTATCTGGACCTGTCAGCAGTTCCCTCTATGAGCTGAATGAGATTTGAAATAGAGGTCTTCAGGAAGCTACCGATTGGATTGCCCCCCAACGCCCACTACTCCCTCATATCTCTGTGGTTCCTTGGTATAACAAGAGTCTAAGAGATTATAAGAAGTTGCTCAGATGGCTCTCAGCTGTGATTCATTTGCAAACTTTTTTTGTGGATAAAGTCTAATTTCTGCTTGGAGTTGGCTGCTGAATTTGATAACAGTAGTGGGATGGGGGCTCTGCTTGCACAGTCTGGTTCTTTGTTAGAGTCTTTTGGAGTGCTCACCTTTGAGGATCTTGACAGGGTCCTGACAGCTACTTGGATCCTTGTCTCTCTTGGCTGGTAAAATCATGCCACAAAGTGATAAGTGTCCTTTGAGACAGATTATTAATTTCTCTCTCAACACAGGGCTGTTTCTCCAGCTCCCTTAAGGAGGCAATTGTCAGACCTTTGCTAAAGAAACCCTCCTCAAATAAAAAAGAGCTGGCCAATTACCACCCATTGTCTAATCTACCTTTTCTGGGGAAGGTAATTGAGTGAGCAGTGGGTGAGCAGCTCCAGGTTTTCTTGGATGAGACATCTGCCTTCGACCCTTTTCAATTGGGCTTCTGGCCTGGCTTTGGGACCAAGAAAGCACTGGTTGATTTGGTTGACAATCTCCATTTACATCTGGATAAAGACATGTCGGCCCTGTTGATCCTTTTGGATCTATCAGTGGCCTTCGATACAGTTGACCATTTGGTCCTGATTGACTCCCTTCCCCCCTGGGGGTAAGGGGCATTGTCCTTTAGTTGATTCTTCTCATTCATCCAGGAATGCTACCAGAGGGTCGCTATTGGGAGGGAGAGTTCTTCCCAATGAGATCTGAATGGTGGGGTCCCACAGGGTTCAATTCTCTCTTGATGCACAAATCTGCGCCCCATGTGCTCCTGGGGTCAAATGAGGAACACACAGTTGGAGTCCAGTGGGTAGGATAAAAATCTTCAGCTAGGGTGCTTGCATTTTATAACTATGCTGTTAATCTTAGGTGCATTCCATTCTATTGCTATCTAATTATTGCTAAAAGCTCTTAAATTCTTTTTCTTATTTCTGGAAAAGAATAAAACCATAAAACATATGTATATATTCTCTATTCTAAGTTTTTTCTGTCTGATCTAAATACTAGGATCTGAATATACTGTGGTCAGACTCCCAAAAGGCACTGTGACAGCTGGGGGGTGGGTGGGTACAAGACAGGAAAAATGGCAGAAATCACACTCATAAATCACATCCATTGATCCCTTGTCTTACACCCTCTTGCCAAGATCTTCAGGAGGTTTGAAGTTGGGTACCATCAATATGCTGATGACACTCAGCTCTTCCTCCTGCTGGATAAGCAGCCAGCAGCAGAGCTGTCAGCACTATCCCAGTGTCTGGATGCTGTAGTCCAGTGGTTAAGGGTGAGCTGGCTGAAGATCAATCCACCAAAGATGGAAATCATGTGGCTGGGAAATACTGAAATGTTAGCAGGAGGGTCAGTTCCAAGACTCGATAGTGTCCAGTTGACAGCTGTAAACTCTACAAAGAGTCTATGGGTGTGGTTGGATTCTGTGCTATCGTTGGATAACCAAGTGTCCATAGTACCGTGGTCAGCATTTTTTCACTTGTGCCAGGCCCACCAGCTGGCTTCGTATTTGTCTGGGTCAGACCTTGCCACATTGATCCATGCAACAGTCACCTCCAGATTGGACTACTGCAATTCACTTTATGTAGGGCTACCTTTAAAAATGCTTCAAAAACTGCAGGTGGTCCAGAATGCAGCTGCCAGGTTGCTGACTGGAACATCATGGTCAGCTCATATTACTCCAATTCTGCGGCAGCTGTATTGGCTACCAGTTAGTCTCTGGATTCTATTCAAGGTGTTGGTATTAACCTTCAAAGCCCCTAATGGTCTGGGAATCTCATACCTATGGGACCTCTTCTCCTGTTACAACCCCCCATATCCCCTTTCGTCATCGGCTATGGGCCTTTTGCAGGATGGCTCAGTTAACAGTCACTAGCAGAAGGGTCTTCTCAGTTGTGGCCCCTACCCTGTGGAATGCACCCTTGGATGACACCTGTGCCCTGCTGGACTTGTTTAGTTTCCGCAGGGCATGCAAAGCTGAATTATTTAGGTTGGCCTTTGGAGAGTAACCATGTGTTTGAGCAGTCTTAATAGTGGTATGGTGACAGCCACGTATTTTACTAGTTTAATATTTTAATACTTTAATATTTTAATGTTAATATTTTTCTTTGTTATTATGTTTATGTTTTTTTAATCTTATTGTTTTTAATGTTGTAAGTCACCATGAGACCCTCTGGGTGAGTGGCAACTAAAAATCTAATAAATACATACATAAATTGTTGTTTCAAATATTTTACAGCTATATGCCATCCTTGAAGTTAACAGTTTCATGGTGTGTGAGAAAACTTTGGTCATATGAGGTTCATTAAAAAAAAAAGAAAGAAAGAAACATTTCTTTATTCAGCAAATTCAGTTGTGATATTCTGTAAATATGCTTTTCTTATTCAATCAGTAATTCATTTTTGTTGCTTTTTTCTTCTGCAACTCTTTTAACTACCAACCTTTTATTCAATTACATTGGATTGTTTCCTGAAAACAGGCAAACAGATTTCTCATCAGCTTGAAATATGCTGTAATTATATTTCTATTGCTCCCAATCTTTACTGTAGCCAAAGGGTCATTCTTCACAAACCCTAACAGGTAGAAAAACATTACAGTCAATGATTAAATGTCCTCGTTTAACAGAAGGCCTGAATTTAGCTGAGCTAAAGTGTTAAGGATTTGGCTTTGAGCAGAAGGATTGTGCTCAGTCTTTGGCTATGATCACATACACTAAATAATCCACTTTCAATACACTTTCCAACTAGATTTTGCCAGTTCACACAGTAAAATCCAGGAAAGTGCATTGAAAGTGGATTATTTAATGTGTGTGATCACAGCCTATGACTCATAAACCAGATAGTATGGAAGGAAAGGTATAGAAAGATATGGAAGTCCCCTGTTATATCTGGGGGAGGACAGGAAGGAAGGAAGCCTAACACAGGCCCTGTCCACATGAGGGGTTTTGGGCCGGGAGTGGGCCGGATCGGGGCCGGAGCAAACGGGTGCGATCCCACTGCAACATCTGGGCAGCGTTGCGCACCCATCCCCGATCCGGCCCTTCCCCTGAAAACACGCATCAAAAATGAACCACCTACCGAGGTGGTTCATCTATGACGGCCGCATCAACGCCGGCTGTGGGATCGCCGTCCCATCTTTCTGCCGGTGCATCCCCGGCTCCTGCCTGAACTGCGCATGCTCAGACATGTGCAGTTCGGCAGTCTCCCGTTCCCCTCCGTCGCTTTCCCCAGCATCTGATCGTGCTGGGGAGGGAATGCGCCACGGCTCAGGGGATCAATGTGATCCCGCCGTGGCATGTTTCTTTTGGTGCGGCTTTCAGAAGCTGCGCTTCAGCCCGTCCCTTTCCACCCCGTGTGGCAGGGGCCACTGAGTTCTGAAAATGTTTTAAAAGTGTATTTTCCTTTAGAACACATCCAGCATTAGTACAGTAATGCTATATCTGGTCAGATATCAATAGTGAACCATGGTTGCTCGTGCAAATTTTTAAAAATCTGCAAGAGGAAATCACCCAGGACTACAAATAGGCTGTGCGACTGAACAACAACAAACAGGCTTTTTGTAAACATGGGAGAGCCTTTAGGTTTACAGAAAGAAAATATAGTTTTAAATGAAAAAGGGAATAAAATAACCAAAAGTTGTGAGAGATGGCTATGCATGTGCACAAACAGCAGAGGCAGAAACAACTGCAGTTGAAACTACCAGTGGGAAGAATCATAATTTCCCCGACACATTGTTTTAGTTCATACATTCACCTATGATCTGAAGTAGCTTCGTGAAGGAATGGTTAGATTCTTTCAGCTCTACCCTACAGCTAGCCTCCAGTGTTAGAAAGTACTGAGACTGAAGCATAGTGTAGCTCATACTTTACTTAGGAAAAAGGAAAACTGGAGATACAGTCGCCGGCCAGGGGGCCGCTTTAAATACAAGTACAAGTCACACATACCCCCCCACACACACCCGTGATAGGGTTATTTACAGTGTTACTGCAACCATAGGTTCCCTTGAGGATCTGGACGAGCCGATAGGCTGGTTCTAGGATCCTCTCCTTCTATTGTCTAGGGATGCGAAGCTAGGTTAGTTCGAATGGCCACATGTAAAGGTGACCGCATGTGCAGTCTCCATTAGTACACAACAAGTGTGAATAACCAGTAGCCTAACTCTCGTTACTGTTTCCCTTTACTGTAAAAACTCAGTATTCAAATGACTGAATGATCATGACAGGCCTGATGCACACTGGATATGTGTGACAAACACACCTATCATTTGTTGTGCTTTTCAATGTAATTCCAGCTGAATCCATAAAATTTAGCCATGAATGGCTTTAAAGGTTAATGATATGCTCCAGTAGCTGAAGAATGACTCATTGATGTCCACAGCAGTGTTCCCTCTAAACTGAGTTAGTGTGAGCTAGCTCAGAGTTTTTTTAACCTCCGGCTCACACATTTTTGACTTGGTTCAGGAAGGATGGCTCCAGAGCAAACATCTTTGTCTTGTGTCTTTAGATTTTGCTGCTTAAGTAAGTAAAATAGCCATTTTACTACACTGTAAGTTAAAAAAAATGATTATTCATATTTAATATCCTTCTTTTTTCTACAGCCTTCCTTTTCTTGGTCCAATATTCACTTGGTTATCTTATTGTAATATGTATTAAAGTTACATGTACCTCAATATTGTTTGACCTCTGAAGAAGTCCCCAATAGAGCGGAAACGCGTCAGGTCATTTGTATTGGTCCTTGTGTTTAGGCCACCTTTACTTATTTACGAGGCTTTCATTGGGCCCTTATATGTTTTTAACTGTCTTTCTAATAAATACATTTATTTCTGTATATTGTAAGTTTTAACTTAATTTTTAATCTTGGCCCTTTATTGGACTTCTTTCTTACCCTTGTGGTTCTTGATTCCAATTTTTGGGTCAGGTTTGTTTTCCCCTCCCTGTGCCTTACTGTAGTGGTTAATAGTGTCAGACTAGGATCTGGGAGACCCAAGTTCAAATCCCCACTCTGCCATGGAAACTTGCTGGGTGACCTTGGGCCAGTCACATACTTGTCTGCTGGGCTCTGCTATATCCTTTTCCATAGTCAAATCATCTGCAAGTTGATCTCCTCCTTCACCCTGGTCCTGGGGCTACCAAGATTTAGCCTTTGGGCCGTCCCATGGGAAGATGGGTTTGGCATACCATCCGAAAAAGGGTAACACTTTAAAACTATGCGTTCTGTCTCAACAATTCATTATTCATGACATATGACATCAGTGATCTTACCAAGCTTTGCATTGAAATGCCACTTCAGGCACACACAAGTAATTGTAGATATAGTTATCTGTCAATTGGAGAAAAGCTTTAGGAGAACTCTGTCCAGGCCTGACAGTTTCAGGCCACAGGCATAATTTTGTGTATTCAGGACCATGTAATACCTTTTAATTTAAGCTTCCATTACACTACATTAGCATTAGCTATAAGAGTTCAGCTGATTACAAATTTAAATTTTATTGCATTGTTCCACTTCCTCTCAGAGACACAACGGAAGAAGAGTGTAGGTATGGGTAACATACAGCCAACAGTGTTAAAATATACAGAATCCTATCTTTAATTTTGTAATAGTATTTTCTAGAATGACTGAAACTGTAATGCTAATTCAGGAAAGTCACCATAATAAAAATATATGTTTAAAAGAAGAGGAAAACACATATAACCCTCCCAATATACCACATTTACCCCTATTCTCCTATAGCCCATGGAACTTAAAAGATACCTACCTCTTAGGTTTCCTTATTTGGACAGGGAATTGCAATGCATGGACAAATGGGTGCCAGAGTTTAAATGAAGCTGTAATATTGTTTATCAGTTGTTTCAGAAGGGTTGGGGGCAGGATTCAGTCTCCCATATACATTGTATACACCAGACAACTGGTTGACAGTATTCCAGGTTCCTTTTAAGGACTGTGTATTGGTGACTTCCAAGTGCTGCACACACATACCCAATTGGATCAGGATTGTACAATTTACAAGCACAGTGCTAAACAAATATAAACTACCCTGAATTCAGTGAGATTTATTCTCAGGTAATTGTGTATAGTATTGCAGCTTAAGACTGGAAAGTAATACTATACACATACATTGGCCACATTCAGACTGGCAGTTTGGCTTGACAGCCAAACATTTCAGGAGCATTTCACTAGCAGATTAAAGGGGCGGGTTCACACAGGCACAGCTGTCCGGCGTCCCCCAGCCGTACTCAAGCCATCTTGTACCACTTCCCTCCCGAGTTTTAAAAGTACCTGGTGGAAGTGGTAGCAAACCGTGTGGAGAGCGGGTTGATTCTGGTTGCCTGATGTGTGAACGCAAGCGCTGTAAGGCGGGAACAACCTGCAGTCATTGATAATAGGCGCTGGCTGTTTCCATGGCGGGTGCTCATGCTCATATGTGCATGCAGCGGTGTGCAGAAACAGCTGCTAACAGCCCATCAGGGGCTGGCCAACAGTGTGAACACTCCCTTGCGCTTCCTCCACGGTATCCTCCCGCTTCATTTGCTGTAGTGTGAATGGGAATACTGTGACCAAGCTGTTCCAGGTCTGTTCCAGGTCTTCTTTGGCACAACTCCCTAGCGCTGCAAACTGCCAGTCTGAACTGAAATCCCCAATAAAAAGGTAACTTCAGGGGATCAGGCATTACCTTTGAGGCATGGTTTCTCCCATAAAGCTCCTCTTCTATGGCCAGCTTCCACATGGCACATACAAATATGCCTTCCTTCATGATATAAACATCCATACAGTACTAAGTGCATCAAGACAGCCAGTCATGTGGTAGCAACTTTGTAATGGCATATGTGTTGCAAAGAAAATCCTTGGGTCACCCATTGGGCTGCTTCCCAATGAAACTGAAGCTTGGGCTTTGATGAATCTCTAGGAAAGGGGGCATTGCAGATGTGGGTCAGAATGCTGGCCTAAGCTTTCTTTTATGGCCAAATGAAATGATGGATCATATTATCAAGACCACATATTATCAAGATCACAAGCAGAGGGTAGTGGTTGTTTACAGGTGTTGATAGGATGTCTCAGAGCTGCAGCAAACCGATTCTCTTGTGTTTCTAGCAAACTGCTGAACTGGAGCAGGCCCATAGCCACGGGGGGGGGCTGACAAGGGTGATGCCCCACCCCAAATGTACCTTGCCCCACCAAACAGCTTTTTGTTGTTGTTACAGGCTAACACAAATACTGTTTAGATTTGCTAGCTCACCCTTCTCGTTGTACTCCTCCCCTCCTCTGCCCATAAATGGAGCAGTCCAGAGCACCCAAAACTTTCTCTACCCCATTGTGTCATGATTCCCAGAAAAGCTGCATGTTCTTTCTGGGGTTGCCTTAAAAAGCCTTCTCGGCCACCTGGGCTCACAAAGAGGTGGGCACCTTCATCTTTCCTTTATGGGCTTCTTGCTTACAGAAAGTTGCTGGTGTTTCCATCTTAGCCTTATGGGGTCTCCTCCTGGCAGGTGAGCGAGTATTGCCTTGGAGTCAGCTCTCGATGCAGCTAATAAACAGGCCGGCTGGCTGGCTGGCTGGCTGGGAGCCACTGGATTACAGTGACAGGTTTGCAGTGGCTATGGATGCCATTGGTCATTTCCTTGTAAGACGGCTGCCTGGAGCTTATAGGTGGGCCATGGGAGTCTGGCTTGGAGCTCCAAGGAAGTGGTGCCACTAAGTATGAGGATGAGGGAGCTTCCTCCACAGTCCAATTGCTGTGCATGTATAATTTGTTTTTCCTTGCTGAGTCTCAAGAGGATTTTAACATATTTTGCCTTTGGGTTTCATTCCTGGTTTTTCTGAATCTGGTTGCATGGACTGCACTTTTTAAGAGGCTTAGAAGTGCTGTACTCACAACTAAAGGACTGTGAAGGTTGAATTCTTCACAGAGCCAGAGATCCTTGAGTGAGGGGCTGCTCTAAACAATCTGATTGGAAGGGCAGAAACACCAGCCTGTTACTCAAGGCTCTCTGACTCTGTGAAGAATTAACCCTTCACAGTCCTTTAGTTGTTTGTACAACATTTCTAAGCCTCTTAAAAAGTGCAATCCATCACACTGCTAGAAATCAAATGCACAAACATAGTGTTGAGAAATGGATCTATATTTGTGTTTTGTGGACTGAGACATGCTAACACACTACATGAACTGTGCACACACATGTGTACCCATGGGCATAGAGAAAGCTGCTTGCATTACCTATTGTGAGAGATTTCACATAGGGAACACTTGCCTGCATTTCATGTTAATGAGGTTTGCACACATTCAGCTCAAGAGCCTTATGGGAAAGAGAAGCACATTTTAGCCATTGTTAGCACAAACAATAACTAAAGAGAGGTAACCCCACCATTGCTGAGAGACTCGCTGTCACGCAATCCACGTCTGGATCTACATCTGAATTGCCGTTTCCTGGAAGATGTCGCTTTGATGGCCTGAGAAAGCCGGTATCTATCTGCACATCAAGGAGAATCACGATGCTGAGAATTCACACCTGACCAGATGGCTTTGCCCTAAGATAGAGCTAGTATTTCAATATTAGCCCAACCCTTAAAGGGTTCTGCCCCTTACTAACATGCACCAATGAGAAGTAGGGATGGGATGGACTCATAGTCAGGTGGTTTCCAGCTTGGCAAGGTTGCCAACCTCCCCAAACATTTGGGTATAAAATCCAGGGACCATGCATTAAGGTCTTTGCTAGCCGCCTTCCCCCTTCATCGTCCTCTTTATGCTTTTATCCCCTAAAGCCCAGCTTCTTATCAAACAATCCCTTGTCTACTCTAGATGTCTTGGACTGCAGCCAAAGAGATCCAGACTTTGCTGGCTGGTTCTAGCAAGTGTGATTTAGTTAATGTCCCCTAGGTACTATTCTCTTCCCCTATTTTTACATTGCAACAGACAAGACTTCAGAAACAGGCAAGTATAAACTGATACCTACCTACCTCCAAGTAAATGAGAAACTATTTGTAGATCTTTCTGTAACTCTAAAGGAACTTGACTGTATGCAAATGTGAGACTGATTTTGTGTGTATGTGATTTTGATATTGTATCAGTAAAAGACAACTTGTTTTGGAAAAACACCAGTCTCGTCTCTCTCGCTCACTGGGACCTCTCTGGGGTGACCGGACTTCCGTAAACTTTGGCAAAGACTCACGTTAAATTTAGTTGCCATCTGTCGTAAATAAGGCAGTTTGGCTAACAATAGGCCATTTCTGTATTGGTTTTTTCCCATGTCCATGGGCATGCTGTTGTGTTGCATTTTGTGAGTGTTCTCACCAGTCTTTCACATTATGACTTTTTTTTCATTGGTTTGTACTCTCCTACCACTGTCACAGCAAAAGTGGTAATGTTACCTGGATTTATATTGGTACCTGACTGCTCACTAATCAATTGTATGTATGCAAAACTGCCCTCGAATTCTGAAATACATATAAATAACTTGCAAGCAGATGCTGGAATGACACTTGCAGGTGCTTGGCTGTGAGCAAACAGAATCCTTGTATGAAGGCCAAGCAGCTGCATGATAGGGAAAAGGAAGCAAGCTAGTACCTGTTAATTTGGCCAAACCTCTAAATGTGTCCAATTCTGTCTGCTCCAACCTGGGTTAAGTTAAAATGCCATTAAATGGTTTTCCCAGAGGTGCATACAAATAGATCTTTATCCTGCTTCTGTTTAACAGCAACTTGATGTTTAGGCATTTATGGACAATATGGCTTATTCCCATGCCACCTGAAACATCACCTGCTGATTTCTTCAAGCTGCTGTTTTCTTCAGATCAAGCTGCTGTTAAAGGCAGAAGAGCAGACTGGACTTTGTTTTTCCTGATCATTTGGCAACCCTGCATTGAAGGGCAGTGCAGGAACAAACTGTGACATGTCTTCTCATATGCACTTAAGACACGTATTCATTGAAGTCCATGATTATTCCCTTTCAAAGGCTGGAACTCAATTTTCTAATCATAATGTAGAATACTTATCTGCTTTAGACTCACTGATTTCCAGTTCACACTCTTTTTTTGAAGTAAAAGCAGTAAAGGTCTCTCCTACAATTTGTAGATGCTCATGAGGATAACTTTGTGCTAGAAGCAGCTCTCATTAAAAGGAATATTTTAACACCAACAAATCCACACTTGAAAGAAGAGAATAGTATCCATAATGCTCTTGCTGTGCTATTCTCCTATAAAAATGCATTCCCAAATGTATACAGAGTCCTTGCAGCTGCTGTAACTTTTGGTGCCTCCACCGCTATATGTGAGTCAGCATTCTCTTGCCTGACTCCCATTTTACAACCCTGAAGGCTGTCAATGTCCCACCTTCGGAAAACAACAGTCTAGTGTTGCTGGGTTATGAGAAATCACTCACAAATAACATCAATATGGATGCATTCATAGACAAATTTTGTGAACCATCACATCAACTTTTAGCTCAATTATTCAATAGGCTAAAAAGGGTGGAATGGAAACCCAGTTCTCTAATAGTTAGCATGCCTTGGGAAATTAAAAGTCTAGAGAATCTGTGGTTGGTTTTAATCATTATTTGGCATTTATGGTTCACTAGCCTGCTACCCATGCTTCACTATGGTATTTAAGTTCCGTAAATCCAGTTATAATACTGATTATATGAAATTTGAATTGTGACATTTGTTGTAGGCATTCTAACAGAGAAGATTGTGGTGTAAGAAATGAAGTGAGACATATGTACTTTCCCCCCTCTCTACTAAAGGACCTCTCTCTAGACCACATTGGTGGTTCTGCCCTCAGGTGCTAGGATCACCAGACTGCTTGATGAGCTCACTCTGGAGCAGGCCACATAGAACTGTCCATTTAAGAAGCAATCATCTGTTAAGTCCACTCCTGCTACCTTCCACGAAAGTGATGGCCTCTCTACTTGTGTTCCTGGATTGTTTTGCTCACATGGAGACTGTGTTGTTCTGAGCACCTCAGGGTGATCTTGCTGGTACTTGGCCTGTGCAGCTCACTGCACTGCAAGAGTGCTATGTGCAAATGTCTTTGCTGCATTCCTAAGATGCCTCCTCCTTGTAGCGTTGGTGTATCTGGCTCGATGTTTGCCAGGAGCTTTCTTGGGGGCAGTAAGAGGTGAGAGGTGTGAGGGTGAGTTGGTGTGAGGGTGATGTGGTGGACATTTCTTCAGGTTCATGAGGGAGGCATGCATCGAAATGGCTCCTAGAAATGTCCCTTACTATCTCTCCATAAACATTCATACCCTGGCCCTGCTACTACACCTGACAGACACTGGCCTGTCTGGTGTTGGGGGAGGCTATATTTAAAGGCATTGGGGAGGCTGGGCCAGAAGCAGTGCTAAAGCAATCCTGCTGAGCAAACCTCCCTGGCGGCTGTAAGCATCCCTTCACCAGACAGGCAGCTGCCTGTCCAGTGTAGGACGGGGAGGGGGGAGGAGTATTAGAAGCCACTGTGGAGGCAGGGCTGGCAGGATCACTAAGGTGTTACTGCTGGGGCAGGCTCCCTCGTCACTTTAAGCACCCTGCAACCACTGCTGCACCTGACAGACAACCACCTGTGAGGTGTAGGAGGTGGGGAGAGTGTGTTGGAAGCCATCTCACCTCCTCTCCTACACCTGACAGGCAACTTCCTGTCCTGTGTATGAGGGGGACGGGGAGGAATATTAGAAGCCAATATGGAGGTGGGGCTGCACCTGACAGACAACTGCCTGTTAGGTGTAGGAGGTGGAGGGAGTGTGTTGGAAGCCATTCTACCTCCTCTCCTACACCTGAAAGGCAGCTGCCTGTCCAGTGTAGGAGGAAGAGGGGGAGGAGTATTAGAAGCCACGGTGGAGGTGGGGTTGCACCTGACAGACAACCGCCTGTTAGGTGTAGGAGGTAGGGGGGATGTGTTGGAAGCCATCAGAGAGGCTGGGCCAGCAGCTTTGCTTCACCTCACAGGTGGTTTTGGACCACTCCCGATTTCTGCAAATGTCATTATCTCTCTGCAGACCCCTGAAACTGTTGTTGTTGTTTTTTTACATCAGAACACTGTCTGCAGCTGACCAATCAGAGAATGGGGTGTGCAGGTAGGCAGCTGCCTGATAGCCACATAGGAATCAATGGGGGAGCACATTTCCCCCCTTTTGACCCACTTCTTAGCGAGCACCTACACAACAGTAGGAGTGCTCTCCCCGAATTTGGTGTCTCTAGGTCCAGTGGTTTGGCATGGGTGTTGATTTTATGGTGAGGGGACTTTCTCTTATATATATATATAGATTTGTCTCTCTGAACTACGTAGAGGTACTGGTTTGTTTATGGTCAGCTTGTCTCACTGAGCTGTGTTTATAGAAAATGTGTTTTAATTTATTTATATTCTGCTTGACTCATTGAGATTTGTAAAATTGAAGAGGTGGAATGGAGAAGGTATGATGATGCAGACTTGATTAAAGTGTGTGATGTCGAACAGATTTTGAGTTGCACAAAGGGCTACTAGGTTACAGAAACCATCCTGTGAAGTAGGTGAGGCTGAGAATGTCAGTAGGGACTTGAACCTAGATCTCTTAGGTTCAGCACTATAGTTACACACTTTCTGACCAGAAGAACAGCCATTACCAGGTTTTCTGACCCAATATCTCTTGATGCAGTATGAAAGCTCTTTCATGTGATCTAACCCAATAGCTTGCATAGTTCCTCTTATACCATGTCTTGTTAAACTTCAGAGCTGAACATTTTTAACATTTTTGTTGTCTGTTACTTGTTTAGAGTGTTCAACATGTTCTACATGTAAATATCCTTATAATAAACCTGAAACATTTTTGTGTGATATACCACTTGACTTAATTATTTAGAACTATAAGCATGGCAGTTCTGTACAAACACATAATGGGCTGCTCCCTGCCATGCTAAACTGCCCCCTTAACAAAAAAAAAATGCCCCCTAACAAAAAATTTCTGGCTACAGGCCTTGCGAGAGGTTATCATATCAGCCTTGGTCCTTCCTGCTCACTCATTTGCTGCTTCCTCTTCTCCTTTCTCCTCTGGCAGGGAAATATGGGATACATCTCCCATCTCAGGCACCCAGCTGTGAGGCATGTTGCTTCCCAGCCAGAAGCAGAGGAAGTATTGGTAGTGATGGAACAAGCAAGAAAGAGCCTGTGGGCAAGAATGATGTATCAGCAGCTTTCATTTTTTTTCAAGTAAGATATTGCAGACATTAAAATATGAAGAGGACTGACAGAACAATGACAGTCATCTCTATATTACACTTAACTGTTAAGGGTGTTACAGGTTGGAACCAGTATCATGAGGTACGGAGGTAACAGAGATATATTGGTTTTAGTGTTTTTGGTGATTTCTGAAGAATCTGAAATGGTAATCTAGCCTCCTTGTTACAAAATCACAAGTGGGAAAAGGGCCTGCACTACTTTTATTTTTAAAAAATAGTCACATCATTCCTCTCCATTTAATTATGTCAGACAGCCTACAAGAATCAGAATTCTAAATACCACCAGTTTTCCCTCTAAGCTGAGTTAGTGTGAGCTAGCTCACAGTTTTTTTAGCCTTCAGTTCACACGTTTTTGTCTTAGCTCAGGAACGATGGCGCCAGAGCAGACTAATTTATGCAGTAGCTAAATCGCTGGCTCACAACTTTAATGCCGGTAGCTCACAAAGCAGAATTTTTGCTCACAAGACCCCACAGCTTAGAGGGAACATTGAATACCACTACAGAAAAGGTCCTGTTGCTGGTACACACCAACTTGGCCTGTGAAGGTGGAAGCACACAGATAAGGGCCTCTGAAGAAGATCTCAGTTGGCAGACAGGTTCATAGGGGACGAGGCACTATTTCCCCCCTGTCTCCCCATCACTGCCGGCCTTGTGTCATATACATGGCCTGCCCAGGGATGTCATGTGTTGGTGTGAGCTAAGGATAAAATGAAAAAAGGATGCTAGTTTGTGGATTTGCACATACAACTAGATGATACATTTCCTGTTTGGATAAATTATTCATTCTTAAATTATTGAACAATCTTACCCAGTGTGACTATTGTGATTCAGATTAATATGAAGAACTGGAGAAAGGATGACTCCATTAAGGAACAATTCTTTTGGAAACAAATCAGCCTCAACTGGTTAGGAGTATTTGACAAAAGTGCAACAAGGATACATCTGACACTTCCTTTAGCAGCTCTTCCTGCCATATTTTTTTTTCACAGAATGTAAAACACATTAGCACATTGATTACACCAAAACCCAAAATGCACATTACATTTTTAAACTGGTCAAAGGTACAACACAATCCAAGTACAAAAGTGGATCAAAGAAGCTTCTTACATTTAATTTTTGGCAACTTTATAAAAGCTCATCACAAAGGAGAATTCAGTCTTTCAAAAAAAGTATTCCAGGAAAATAAATGACAACTATAACTTTAGCATATTTAAAGCAGTTTGAAACCAATTAGCATCTCACCTAGACTTGAAAGAAGGCCAATTCTAATTCTGTAGTCTAATGTAATCAAGATTACATGAAAGTCTAAAAGGAATTAGCAAGAGATGCTTTGTTTTCCAAGCTTTGAGATAAAAACTGGACGGAGAATAACTACCAGTTGAGACTTCAGCTCCATTTGTGCAAAGAAGGCACTCTTATTGCATCTAGCGAAAGCAGTGCACCCCATGAGTGCAGAACTCCATCTACCATAACTGACAGTAGGAACATTTACATATGGGGAACTGGACTGAGGCCCAGCACTATCAGTGACAAAAGTACCGAGCGCCATCCAATAGATTTAAACACCCCTTACTGGATTGTAGCCCTTCTGAGTGCTTGCTTCAGCAGCACATATACTATAGAATATCAAAAGATCTTTGAAAACAGAGAGTTGCCCACCTACAAAGACATGGCTGATACGGCCTTATCCAGACTAAGATCCCATCATCCAGCAGTAAGAGCTGCACAAATCCTGCTGTCACAAAATTTTGATTTAGGAAATGGATGGTTGCAAACATGGATGAAATCAGTTCCACCCAATATCCATAACCTGATGAACACCCATGACAGGCCCACAGGATTTGACTTGCCACGTAAAGTATAGGAGACAGCTAATAGAATATGAACAGGCTTTGGCAGTTCTGCAGACCTGTTGTTTAAATTGGGCAAAATACCAGGTCCTGAATGTGTTTGTGGTGCAGCCTGCCAAACTATTGCCCATCTTTCACAGGAGTGTGAGCAACATGTTGTTCAGGGAGATGTGACTGAGCTCTGATTGAGTGGACTGAAAATTTAGATATTAGTATTTAGGGGGATTACCCGATTGGTATGTATACCTGTTGAATCAACTTGGTTACATATTTTATATTATTATAATGCTTCCTGTATGTAACTCTGCCATGCAATAAGTAAATAAACAAACCCTTCGGAATATAATTCAGTGAACAGACATAAATTTCTTAATTTAATATAGTTAAGGTCTCTTGAATATCGAAATGAATATGGATCCCTTACCATTCTGAGTTACAGCCTTTGATTTTACTTAGGATTGAACTGTCGTAAACTAATTTGATTTATAAGTGATTAATTTTATACATTTATACATTTAACACTGTGTTGTGTAATTGTGCTGTGTAATTTGAATGGATTTGTGTTTATGATACACATATATTGTATTTCTGCAAACCAAATAGATT
The DNA here is from genome assembly GCF_001447785.1 of Gekko japonicus. Taxonomy (NCBI): domain Eukaryota; kingdom Metazoa; phylum Chordata; class Lepidosauria; order Squamata; family Gekkonidae; genus Gekko; species Gekko japonicus. The sequence goes on along the minus strand of NW_015173178.1, from coordinate 15,808 downwards.
TATTTTAAAAAAAATAAAAATTAAAAATCAATATGGATAGCTGTTGAATAGTCCAAAAACATGAATCCTGAGACCAAAGATGAGAGAAGAGCACCCTGACAATCCAAAGCTTCACAACAGTTCTTTATATATTAGTTGGAACTTCCTAAGAACACATGTAAATAAGCAGTTAAGATATCATTGTAAATATGATCCATTTCTCATATATGCGAACTGCACCATAAAGCTTCCTTTTTTGTTCCAAGCCATTTCTTAAATGTGAATTTCTTTTTATATCGCTGTTACCTTCTGTTCTTACTCATGTACTTGCTGTAATTCATTCTATGTAATCAGCAGCCAATTTCTCATCTAGATCAGCAGGCAGGCAATAACATTGAATCCATGGAAGATATTTATTTCTAAGGATGTGAAACAAATTCTCTGGTTCCTCTGCTCAACGTGAATCATGGTGTTTTGGATGATTTGTTTTGTACCAAGTTAAAGTAAAGGTAAAGGTTTCCCTTGCTCGAAAGCCAGTCAAATCCGACTCTAGGGAGGTGGTGCTCATCTCTGTTTCCAAGCCAAAGAGCCAGCACTGTCCGAAGACTTCTCCATGGTCATGTGACCGGCATAATTAAATGCTGAGGTGCATGGAACACCGTTCCCTCCCCACCAAGACAGTGCCTATTTATCTACTTGCAGTTTCTTGCTTTCAAACTGCCAGCTTGGCAGGAGCGGGGGCCAGAGACGGAAGCTCACTCTGTCACATGGCACTAGGGTCTCGAACTGCCGAACTACAGACCTTCCAGTCTGCAGCTCAGCTTCTTAACCTCTGAGCCACCACGGCCACCTTTGTACCAAGTTAGTATTTATTTATTAATGTATTTATATAGATAATGTATAAGTTGCTTCTTCAGAGACCTGCTCAACCATTTAATCAATTTAGTGGACTGCTCCACCATTTTCATTGGCTTTTAGATTGAACCAATGAGATGAGAACCTGGAACATAATGAACTTTAATTGGTCCCGAAAGGAGAGTATCAAAATTAGAAAAGACCCAGCCTGGTCAGTGTTAGTCAATAAGAGTGAATGGTGTGTGAATGGTGAAGCTGCTGATGGAAGCAAGGAAAAGAACTGAAAGAAAGGACAGTAGAGGAAACACTTTCTGGCAGAGGGAACTGAGGGAAGAAAAGAGGCTGGAAAAAGAGGAGCCCGAGGGACCAGCTGAGGAAGAGGTCAAGTCTTCCAGGTGCAGCACCTTGGCCTCCTTATTCCAGGGTCTTCATTGAGCAGTACTGACCATCCTGAAATCACTAGCTTTGCATGTGTGCCAGTATCAGTGTTATACAGAACGAATCAAGGAAGACCCTGACCGGAAGGAAGACTTCTGAGCGATGCAATCAAGGCCCTGCAAATCTTAGGTTGGGCTAAAGGCTAGAGAAAGGGAAGCTGGCCAACCTGTGAGTATAAATTTAGGAAGGAAGAATATTGTGGCAAGCTACTCTGTGTCCCCATTGGGGAGAAAAGTGGGAGCCACTGTAAGTGTGTTGGACTCATATCTGGGAGACAGGGTTCAAACCCCCACTCGTGCCATGGAAGCTTGTTGGTTAACCTTGGGCCGGTCACACTCTGTCAGCCTAAGCTACTTCACAGGGTTGTTGTGAGGATAAAATGGAGGAGAGGAGAACAATGTAAGTTGCTTTGGGTCCCCATTGGGAGAATTAATTAATTAAATGTAAATAAAGAAATATTTAACTTCTATTGAAAGGCAGAGTTAGTGCAAGGGGTCGCCACCTCCCTTAGTTATGTTAACACTAACAAAAACTATATGAAGGCCTACCTGCATAGCAAATGTCCAGTTAAATGTTCCTAAAAAGGTAAAGGTAAAGGTTCCCTTGCTCGAAAGCCAGTCGAGTCCGACTCTAGGGTTGCGGTGCTCATCTCCGTTTCAAAGCCGAAGAGCCAGCGCTGTCCGAAGACGTTTCCGTGGTCATGTGGCTGGCATGACTAAACACCAAGGTGCACGGAACGCTGTTACCTTCCCACCGAAGTGGTACCTATTTATCTACTTGCAATTTCTTGCTTCGAACTGCTAGGTTGGCAGGAGCTGGAACTAGAGACGGAAGCTCACTCTGTCATGCGGCACCCGGGTCTCGAACTGCTGAACTACCGACCTTCTACAGCCTGCAGTTCAGCGTCTTAACCACTTGAGCCACCGCAGCTCCAAATGTTCCTAGCATCCTCTAAAATATTTAGTTCTTTAATGAAGACTTTTATATATGGTAATGTACACGAATACATAAAACCCAATTCTTCTCATAGTTACTGGTGTGGCTGAAGGGTAAGCCAAATAAAACTGAAAGTTTAAAAGCTAACCCCACTCTGACCTAATCACCATAGTTGCTTGTGTACTATGTTAAGAATCATGATATGAAATGGTAAGCAAAGACATTTAAAAGTGAGAGAGGTTGTTGCAGTTCACTCCCTCTGAAACTTGTTCAATGTCTGGTACTGTCATAGAACCATCTGGTAGGTACTTCCCATTTGTACATCTCTGTGGGGTTATAAGGAGGAGGAAGATAGTGTGACATGATAAGTAGAGGGGAGAGAGATTTATGAGGCAAGGTAGTTATGGGAAGATGACCAAAGTAGGCATGTCTGTACTAGATCACCTTCCATGTACAAACAGGTATGTTGCAAAACCTCTAAAATGTTTATGCATTCTGAACTCATGCACAGAAAATGTTGAAAATTTATAACAACAATGACAAGGTTAGTTATAATTTTAGATCTGAAAAACTGAACATATTGCTGGCAGAACATTAATGTAAGAAATGTTACTGTTAAGTTTAAAGATGAGGAGAAAACTTTCCATTTCTGAATTCTACTGTTATAATTTGCTGTTATGGATAAGTGTAATGAACAGTTTAGAAAAGCATATGATAATTTTCAGAGGTCACCCCCCCCCCCAGCAAAATAAGCCAGCGGAAGTTAGTTGGGTCAACATTTTGAATGGGGGAGTGGTGAGCCGTAACATATCACAACTGCAGTATTCATGATCTTTGAATAAGGAAAGTAAACACCTTAGCATAATGTGAAATAGTAATGCATGCTGTCACTACCCTACAATGAGCTGTGAATGGGGAGCCAAGGAGCAGTATCTCAGAACTATGGGAAATAGAAATACAAAATAGCCTTTCAGATCAGTGTGTTCTTCAAAGGAAGAACTGATGGACAATATACCAGCAGCATATGAAACATCAAAGAGGTATGTTCCCCTCCCTCAACAGAGAACAATGAGAAATGTCAAACATCAGATAATTGCCTTGACATTCAAATCCAGGTTTGGAAAGACAGGATTATCTGTATTTGAAGACTTCACATTATTATAAGGTTGCCAGCGACTGGGAAGGTGGGCTGTTGATGCTGAGCATCATTTTATTTATTTGTTTATATTTATATCCCACCCCACCCCACTCCCTCAATACATGGCTTGGGGTGGCGCAAAGCATTTTAAAATACATACAACTGAACAATTGTGTGCAGGCAATGATAAATTCCCTGATAAATTCCATCAGTGGCTATTAGCCACAAGGTATAGATAGGGACTCTGGGGCAAGTGATGCTCTGTCATCTTGGTGCTTGGGGGGGGGGTCAACAGTGGGAGGGCTTCTAATGTCCTGGCCCCACTGGTGGACCTCCTGATGGCACTTGTATTTCTGGCCACTGTGTGATACAGAGTGTTGGACTGGATGGGCCTTTGGCCTGATTCAACATTGGTATCTCTTATGTTCTTATGTTCTTAAATTAGGCCAGTGGAAGAAGCAGGCCAAGTTTGGTGTCAAGGTAGGTCTGCCCAACAAAGGCCACCATTGCAAGGCTGCCTAGTACAGCCTACTCATGTAAATATGTTATCATATGTAACAATGTGGCAAAGATCTGCATAATTCATTATTTAAATAAAACTAGTTAAACCCAATGCTGTTGTCTTGTGTCTTCATTGGGGGTGCCTGAGTGAATCAGTTCTCCGATTGTCATGGACAGTTGGTTAGGGAAGGTATTCAGACTCTCATAAGACTGTATGTAAATGCACATGTGCAACATAACCACACTGATAATGTGGTTTTAAATGAACATCAAATACTAAGACTTTCCCCCTTTAAAATATTAATTTATAATCATTGGTTGATCCGTTGACCATTGAAGTTGCTCCCTTTTTCTTTTATAGGAATGGCTGCTGAGCGGTGAACAGTAACATGTCTATGAAGGAGGAGGCAAAACAAGGACTTTTAATCATGCTTGTGAACAGCCAAGCAGTCTGTTAAAGACTGGCTCCCTGCTTGTATCTGGAGAGCAGAATGTAAGCCAAACAAGTGAGCGTTCAAGCCATACCTACATCTCCGTCCCACATGCACTTCTTTAGCTTTCTTCACTCCACTTCTGACATCAGTTTCTTCCACCATTTAACCCCCCCCCACACCCTTCTTATCACACTTAAAACCTCAGGACAGTCAAAATTCCCAGAGAATATTAGCTTGCTATCCATGGCAAATTGGCAAACGAAACTGGCAAACCATCCATGGAAAACCAGAGTGGGGCACTGATGTCCCCACTGTAGCATATATTAGGGAATTAGTGAAATTAGAAATAGGTGTTTAATATATTAGTATCCATCACATGTATTAAATTAGTTTATACCCAATGAGGTCCTTACTATATGCACTGTTAACTTGGCTTCATTTTATTTTTTTTAAGTAAATGTTTCCATCTTTTACAAATTATGGATTGGAAGGGCTGGGTAGATTATTATCTCAAGCTATCCCTCAGAAAACATGGGCAGAATCTGATTCTACTGGCTATGATGTAGTGAATTCAGATTTTGCAAAAGTTTTATATATCAAAGACATTCCTTAAAAAAAACCCAACCCTACTTTTGCAATAGCATAAATCTGGGTTTTTGTATGTGTGTGCCCCTCACTTGATTAAAAATGGAAAAACAGAGTGGGGAGGGGCATAAAGAATAAACTCCAAAGCCTTCATGACAGGAATGGAATGCCTGTTTGACAGTTGTTTCTGACTGATTGCTTACTTGGCACCTGGCAATAACAATCAGCATTTCACAGTTTCCAGCAATCTGCCAGTTCAGCTATCCAAAAGGATGTTACTGGAGTCTGCACCATTCTGTTCTCTTTCCCATCTGCTCTGTATTTTCCTATATGTGAAATGAAATACAGATTCCCAGAGAATCCAGTAAAGAGGACAACAGTGAAGCAGGTCCAGAGCCAAATCTGAATGAGAAAACTAGTTCCAACAAACTGGCTTTTCAATAAAATAATGGGAATGAAAACAGGTTGGAAATCTATCCCAATGTGTGAAAAGAAACTTCAGGACTACACCGCTTCTTTAAAACAATGACACAGACAAGATAATAGAAAACTTGTTAGAGTAAGGTACAATGGTGTGTGTTTTTTTCTTGACTGAATGGTAAACAAACAACATTGAGTTGCTTCTGTTCAATGAGATCCATTGTGGGGCAGATCTCATGAAGGGAGACTTTCTGCTTTCCCCTCCCACTCTGGCCCAATGAGCCTCCCCCTTTCTACTTGGGGGAGAGGTCAGTCAACAAAATAGAGGGTAAAGTGGAGGTCTGCAGAGGGAGGGAAATTTGCAGAATTTGCCACCCCATCTTCCAAAGATGGAAGTGCTCTTAAGTACTCGGAACTGTGTGGTTGTATGCAAACCATTATTTCCATTGCTATGGCCACTGTATACACATCCTTCCTTGTCATTCAGTGGTCCATTCTGCTCTTGCTTCCTCATCTCTTCTCCAAAATCTTAATCTGTATTTACTCTTCCTCTTGCAAGCCCTGCTCCATGTTTCATATTTCTAAAATATGGGTTATATGCAAAAGACTGTCAGTGGAGCTCTTTCCTGCATTTTCCCCTCCCCCTCCCTTCTACATCTCCCTGCACTTTCCAAACATACCAGATTTCTCCTGCCATTTTGTGAAAACTTTAGCTCTTACCAGCCCTTTCATTATATTGCTGGAGTCCACAGCTATCCATATTAAATTGAAGGATGGACCATTCAGATAAAGGTGGACTTTGGGGGCACAATGCTCACTTGAACAGTGCAGTAAGAGAAAGATCCTGCTGATTCACTGGCTCAGTTCAATCATCACATGAAAGAAATCATTCTTATCTTCCGCTACACAAACAAAGCCAGGCTTGACTGCCTTTTATTGATAAGAACTCTAAGATCACTTATCAAGTAGCTAGGTTTTGTGCACTGATACTGAGGTTACAGAAACTGTATTTTAATTAGGTTTTAAATTCTAATCTTTTATTTTTGTATATTTTGTATCTGTATGCTTGTATGTGGCTGGTCTAGCAACCGTAATAAATTCTACTAGTACTATTCTTATCTTCCAAATGTGGGTTACTCCACTATGTCAAACCAGGATCTGCAAGCATGATTTTAAGTTGATCTATTAGTTACAGTTTTTCTTAATTATAGTTTTACAAAGCATAAAATGTGGACACTGTAGTTTAATCCTCACTTGTTCCCCAGAAATATGCAGGCTGAAGTGGAAGCTGGATCTCTGCACTAGGGCAGGGAAAATGGTAAGGGGGATGAAACCATGATTCATCTAGGCAAACCAGGATTTGAATGCTCATCTGTGAGCCAAATCATGGTTGAACAAACTAATCATAGTTGAAATAATCATATTGAACAAATAAACATATCCAGAGGTCGATTAGGGGGGTTCGCGGGGGATCGCCGTTCCCCCGGGTTAGGTGTGGGGGGCGGGGCACACGACGAAGCCCCACCCCCTGCTTCCGGAGAGCGGCTGAAGAAAAGTTGCTCATATGCAAGGCCTCCCAATTACCTGTCGTCCGGCGGGCTTTGAGAAGTCAATCACCCCTGTCACGTCTGAGCCTTCCCACTGGTGGTAAAAGCAAAAAAGCTGGCGGAAGGCATCCTCACCACCTTCCCGTGCGGCTACCGTCCCCGTAGCCATCTTAATTCAGGCGACCTTGCACACGCTGAGTGGAAGCGGTCGTGCTCGTCTTCCCATTGGCAGTAGTGGCCGGGGAAAGTAGCATTTATCCGGCTACAAGATGGCGACAGGAGGCGCTTCGCAGCGGGTGTTCGAGCTTTTTGTGGCTCGTGTTCCCTGGACTGCCTCGGCAAGTGAGTGGGGGCGGAAGAGGGGCCGTTCTCTTTCTGTGTGAAAGTTACGTGGCCCTTGCTGGCTAACCGTGCAGTCCTTTGCAGAGTTAATGCCAGTCTAATTATTTTGGTGGGCTTAGGCTGCAGTAACTGCGAATTGCACGTTGGGAAATATCGGCGTCTCCTCCGCTGGTGCGCTGCGATCACACGTCTTTTTGGGATTTTCCCACTGCATCAAAAGTGTAGGGGTAACAAAAGAACCGAATGGAAGCGGGTGTTGGGCTTCATTGCAGAGCCTTGTTTGTGCATTTTTCATCCCACTCTTCTTCCAATGAACTCGGAGCAATACACGCAGTTTTCTCTTACCCCCACAACAACCCTGTGAGAGAGGTTAGGCTGACAGTGGCCCAGGGTCATCCAGTGCATTTGATGGCACAGTGGTGATTTGAACCTGAGTTTTCTAAAGCTGAGGCTGACACGCAAATGCCTTTACCACATTCTTCTTCCTCTCCTAACCGAGATCCCGTAAATGCTGGATCAGACCAGTGGTCTGTCTGGTTTTGTGTTCTGGTTCACACAGTAGCCAAACTGGTGTCCTAGGATGTGAAGAATGGCAGAGCTGTGACCCCTTTTGTCTCAGAGTGCTACTGCCTCTGAACACAGAGATTTCACTTAACCACCTTGGCTAAGAGGCATTGATGGACCTGCATTCCATGAATTTGTTAGTATTCTTAGCTCTGCAGTCAACCCTGTCTTTTAAAAAGTCCCCCTTTTGGTTTGTGACTTCCAGTGATGCGAGGGGGTGTGACCTTATGACACACTTCCGGTGATGTCAGGGGGTGTGGCATATGCTAATGAGTTATGCTAATGAGTTCCACCAGCTCTTTTTCTACGAAACGACCCCTGAACATATCTGAACAGAGCCATTTTATTATGCTTTCCTAAGGTTCACTTGGTGAGCTGTGCACAAAGTTTAGCAAACTGTAGGCAAGAGATACTCATTGTGCATTGAATGAGATGAGGAAATATTTATTTATTTATTGTATGGCAGAGTTACATACAGGAAGTATATAATAATATAAAATATGTAACCAAGTTGATACAATGGTGTGCAAACCAATAGGTCAATCCCCCTAAATACTAATATCTAGATTTTTCAATCCACTCAGTTGCAGCTGAGGAGAATTCAAAGAGCTCAGTCACATCTCTCTGGAAAGCACAACACTCACATTCCTGTGACAGATGGAAAATACTTTGGCAGGCTGCACCACAATCGCATTTGGGTCCTGGTATTTTGCCCCATTTAAACAACGGGTCTGTACACCTGCAAAAGCCTCTTCATCTTCTTTTAGCTGTCTTCCATACTTTATGTGGCAAGTCAAATCCTGTGGGCCGGTCGTTGGTGTTTATCAGGTTATGGATATTGGTTGAAACTGATTGCATTCATGTTTGCAACCATTCATTCAACCCTAGAACAAAATGTTGTGATTGCAGAATTTTGTATATCTTATTGCTGGGTGATGGGATCTTAGTCTGGATAGGCCCGCATCAGCCATGTCTTTGTGGATGGGCAACTCTCTGTTTTCAGTGATTTTTCTATATTCACAAAGAAGAGCATCTTGTCTTCAGAGACGTGGGGGAGCTATGTGGCACAAGATGGGTAGCCCATAGGTCAGAGTGGGTTTAGTACATTCACCGAAGGTTCCAATTATTGTGTTGAGTTGGACTTCAAGTTTGTGGTCATGGGGGCTGTTGGGCCACACTGAAGCACCATATTCCACAGTACTATAAACCAACCCCAAAGCTGAGCATCTGAGTGTTGTAGCAGACATGCCCCAAGTTGTACCACATACATGGTGCTTCACATGCGTATTTTCACTACTACATTGGTAAGATGCTGTTTACAGCTCAAGGTCCTGTCCAGGGTAATGCCAAGGTACTTAGGTGTATGGCTGTGTGCAAGTCAGATGCCATTAAGGCAGTCATTCAGTTCATGAGGAGGTGAGCTAGAATTGCACCCTGAGATGAGAAATAACCAGTGACAAAGGAATGGCTGAATGTTCACACCAGTCCAAAGGCCACACATTCCGGTTCATAGTGTAAGGACCTCTATCTTTAGCATGCCAGCAAGGAAATAACTGATCTTCTACATCTACCAAATGCATTAAATTATCAGAAATAATTCTGAAATGTGGGACTTTCCAAGGGTTACGCTATTAATCATTTTCTCACAAAAAACAGAATACGCCTACGCTGTTTAATTTCAAGAATAGGACTAAACTTTTTCTTTTCTTTTAAGTGGAGAAATAGGCTTTTGAAATAGGAAAGAGATAACCAAATGTGATAGGGCAACTGTCATATTTTATAGTGGTAATTACAATTAAGCAAATAACACACATGTGTGGCCATTTTTTAAACTAGCAGCCACCTCAGAAATAGTGCTCATATGATACTGTGGCATGTGTCTCATTACGACTTCTGAATCTGCTTGTATTTTAAGTACCTCCCCCCCACACACACACAAGACAACTATGGAACTGCAAATTAAGGGCACAATTGCTTCCCTAACATCAATCCCTAAAATCAGTTTTCTACATATTCATCTTTTCCGTGCCATAGCATAGGAGGAAAAATCTAATTCTGCAACATATTTTCCCAGTGTCTTTGGAGGAAGAGCAGGATGAAAACGTAGCTAATATATAATGCTGATTTATTGCTGCACAAATGCCCAGGCAACCTGCTCCAAATAAAGACAATGAACACAGCATGGGTTTAACCAGTTTATTTAAATAGCTGATCTGTCATAATATTAAACCTGCTTGTGTATTTAAAAGGAGGCAGGCTGCACTAAGCAGGCTAACCATGGCTACCTTTGCTGGGCAGATCTATCCTGGCTCCAAACTTGGCTTGTGTCTTCCATTGGCCTTGGTTATCATCACCTACATGTAATATGCCAAGAGGTGCCCAGCCTAGCCCCCCCCCCCAGCTGATGCACTGCATAGCTACTACCAGGTTTGGAAAAATGGTACTTACCACCAAGGATGATCCTTCCCAAGCCCCATTTCCCCATGAGGCCAATATTCTGGACATGCCCTCCATCACTCCCAATGTTTCAGGGTGCTTGCCTACAATCCTTACCTATTGCAAGCAAGTCAGGCCATTGGGCCATCCTCACCTGTCATCAAAGACAAGGCCTACTTAATCTGAACCTCCTCTTTGATATCAAAAAACAGGCAAAAAAGGTCCTCCCCATAACCAATCTGAGGAAGCCCTGAAGGTTCTTGCTTGGTCCCAAATGGTGACCAGCTAGTCCCTTGACATCTGCCAGGAGGGTTGGGTGGGTAAGCAGCCAGATGACAAAAGCCTGGCTTGAGGGGTGTGGCCAGTTTATATGCTCCTTGCCCATGCAGCCCAATTGGCTGGCTTCCATTCAGCCACCAATCATACTTCTTGTCTCATTTGGAGGAAAAGGGGGCCAGGGCAAAATGATCCACAGCCAAAATGCCACGAATGCTTCTATTGTAAGCTGCCTTGAACTACGAGGAAAGGCAGGGTATAAATGTTTTAATAAATAAACATAAAATAATTATAAAATAGATTTTAAAATCTGGAGGGAGCAAGCAAACAATGGCAGAAAAATGAAGAATTGTGGGTTTCATTTGTACATGGGAGAAACAAAATCAGAAGATTTTTAAAAATATTTTAACAATTTTAATAGCACTTCTATTACCACTAGCAGTGACAATTATCTATTTAATTTCACTGCATATAAATAATAAATTCTGTAAAGCTAATAGGGTTGCCAACTCATGCTTGGGGAAATCCTGGAGATTTGGGAGCAGTGTCTGAGGAAGGTAAACTTTGGATGGGGTTGGGGGAGCTCAGTGGGGCCATAAAGTCCACTCTACAAAGCTGCCAGTTCCTCCAGTGGCACTGATCTCTGAAGTCTGAAAGTCTGTTGTAATACTGGGAGACCAAGTCCAGACTCCACCTGGAGGCTGACTACCCTTAAAGCTAATGGGTTGGATTTAGAGCAAGGACCCTACAAAGACCACACAATGTCTGCCATTCTTCCTATCTTCTCTTCTCCCAAGCAGCCTTTTCTGAACCTAGGAAATTTTGTTCCCATGGTCACAGGTAGGGGTCCCATTCCCTCAATGGGGGCTGGGAGTTCCTCACACCTCATTTCCATTGCCCACTGCCACCCTGCATAGTGGCAGGAGAAAAATATTTAAAAACCTACATCACTTATGGTTAAAGGATAGTCAATGACATAGGGTAGCTTTAGAAATTGCCAGAAATTCTGTTGTTTTACAATAGAGTTCCCAGAACTTCCTGTGTCACTTTTGTTTTTTACCAGAAGTGATGTGATGCCCACAGAACTCCCACTGGAACCTGGATGGAATCACAGCTATGTGAGTCAAGAACCTTTACTTGGGATGGGGCGGGGAAAAAATGATCCTTCTTTCCTCTTGCATGAGTGGAGTTCTGCGGACAGAAGAAGACAATTTGGTCACACACATACCCCAACACAGCCTCTCAACTCGCATGACTATTGTTGTACATAGTTTCCATGATCGTGGAAATAAACTTTCCTGGGGTCAGAAAGGACTGCTGTGGAGAGAAGGTAGTGCCTTCTATGAGAGACTGAATTGACTAAGACGGTCATGATTCTTCAGGACTCTTGACATTTCCTCAGCTCTATCTTGTTCTGATATTATTTCTATGTAATTTAGTTTGGCCTGTGCTTCTTCCACTTAGTGTTATTATCCACCCATATTCTTGAGGGTGGTGCGTCAGTCTGATTCAGATGGTCTTGTTGAAATCAGTGAAGTAGCAACCATGCTATCAAAGCTATATTTTAAATCTCTGGCAGTTTCTGTGTCTCATTGCTTCATAGGTCATTTTGACCTAAGTTACAATGGGGAAGTAGGAACCTATCCAATGGCATTTCAGATTGACTGCTAACTTCTACAGCTGCAAAGAGTTAGTTCAAGGGTTAAGATTATATTTTCTGGGATAAAAGGGAAATATGATTAACTGTCTGTTTCCCCAGAAATTTCTCAGCAAACCCATGCCGCTTCGGCAGAGCCAATGGACATCTGTGCAGTGTGAGCATTATGAATTCCTCCCCCAGCTTTTGTGAAGTTATTGCAAACTGTCACTGAATCTAAAATAAAATGTTTATTTAGAATAGCATAAACAGCAAGCATATACACAAAGCATATGTGCTTGACTGGGAAAGTGAAAAAGGATTGCACCATCGCATATCATTTGCGAACTGCATGGTGTGACATCTTACCAAGAAACTTTTGTTTCTTCAGAAAAGGAGAGATCAATAAAAAATCAGGTGTGCACAGATTCACATCTAATTCCTTGCCTTGGATATTTAACCAACTTTACAATTAATGTAACACTCTGGTGACCTTAGGGGGAGTATGTCTCCTTAAACCGGCCCACTGTTCTCCACTGCTTCTGTTTTGGTCATGGATTCTTCTGAACATTCCACACATTCCCAAATCAGTTTGCTCCCTGATCTGTCACTCAGAAGCTGTCCTTATCCACTGGCTGCATTGCTTGAGTCTTGCCTCCAATATTCTAAACAGTTTGCTGTCCCTCTCCCCCCATTAGCCAATCAGAACACAGAGGTCATTTACATATGCAACCTGATTGGCCTTTGCCTCTAACATTCTGAACAGTTTATTGTTGCAAGTCATTGAATATGTCCTGAGGTAAAATACATATCCCAATTTTCCCTTAAATGGTCACTGGAGTTGCCAAAATACATATCCCAATCTTCCCTTAAACGGTCACTGGAGTTGCCAATCTCCCGGTAGGGACTGGCGATCTCCCAGAAATCACCGTGTTCCCCAGCCACAGCACATAATTTCCCCTACAGAAAATTTCCCAGCTATTACAATGGCTGCTTTGGGCAGTGGACTCTATTGCATGATACCCTGCTGAGGTTCCTCCACACCCCAAACTCTGCCCTCCCCAGGCTCTACCCCTCAAATCTACAGGTCTGGCCCTCCCCTTAGTACTGCCAGCCTCCAGGCAGCATCTGGAGATCTCCAAGATCAGTTCTCCTGGAGAGAATGGTTGTTTTGGGCAATGGACTCTATGGAAATTATACCCTGTTGAGGTCCCTCTGCACCCTAAACCCTGCTCAACCCAGAGTTGGCAACCCTGTAACTGGCTATGGAACCACTTTCCAGACCCTTGAAATCCAGAAGACATGGCATAGGAGGAGGTACATTTCTACCTTAGCTGCCACTGCATAACCCCGAATCAACATAAGTAAGGGGGTGGAGGGAACCATATTACCATGAGGCTGTCCTCCGATACTACCCACTTGGGGCAGAAAAATGACTTGATACAGCCCTGCCTTATAGCTAAGCAGAAGGAAATAAATATGGCTTGCCTCCCTCTATTTTCTTTTCCCTTTGGTGCCCCACCAACCACAGTCAGGACACTCACCTGGAGCTTCCTTCTACAGCTCGTTGTATTTCTCCCACAATGGGCCTTACTCCTAGTATATAACATGTTTTTCTTCATTTGGCTTGGTGTAGTGGTTAGGAGCATGGACTCTAATCTGGGAGGACCAGGTTTGATTCCCCACTTCTCCACATGCAGCTGCTGGTGTGACCTTGGGTTAGTTACAAGTTCTTTCAGAGCTGTTCTCTCAAAAGCAGTTCTTGTTGGTATACATGTAGTTCCCAATGTGGCAAATAGTGGCTCCCTGGGATCTTTTCAGGTCAGGAAAATGGCACAGGTGGAAGGCTTAAATCCCCTCTCCCCATATGCCATCATTCTGATCTCAATCCAGTCTTCATGCACCTGCACCTAAGTTTTACCTCTTAACTCCTAGCTGTCCTCAGCTTGAAAGCTTCCAGGGTGGACCCGTGTATCAAATCCTCTAGCAAGTTAGTAGTCGGCTGATTTTAAACAATGGAGCTGCACAGTGGCAAGTGAAAATTAACCAAGCTGCAAGTGAAAGCTGAACAGGAAGCTGTAGAAAGATGGAACAGTTGAACAGGAAATGGCTAGGGATAAGATCCTTGTTATGTGAAGCTGGTTCTAACATTATCTATTGCTAGTTCATGTTATGCATTGTCAAAACTATGGAACAGTCATCAAATGAACAGGGACAGTGAACTCCTTCCATTGTTATAGTGGTAGAAGGCATTTTTTTGTGTGTGTTGACTCAATATACATTAGAATCTGTAGTCATCAAATGAACAGGGACAGTGAACTTCTTCCATTGTTGTAGTGGTAGGAGGCATTTTTTTTGTGTTGACTCAATATACATTAGAATCTGCAATTAGCTTATAAGTGCAACAAAACATGTGAATGTATGAACATGTACTAAGAAATCGTTGCCTCATTATGTCTCCACTCAGTGCATTACATGTATTACTCATCAATAATTTCAAAAGATGGACTCAGCTACAGAAAATGCATCACAATGAATCATATTAAATTGACAAATTACACAAACAAATATCGGTAAGGGAAATCACACAGGGACTTTATTAATATCTCAAAATCATGGATAAAATGGAGTATATTTCCAACTGAATAGACAGCAAAGGCCTTCAGGTGGTACTTTGTGCTTTGAAAAGCAAACAACAAAAAAACCCTTACTGAATCTTGCCTGAAGGCTCCAACTGGATTTCCCCCTTTTATTAAAAGAAAACTCATAACACAAATCTCAAGCTGTTTTTTGGCTACCTACATATTCTTTCAGAAGCCTAAACAATGTAGGTGAATAAATATGGAAGCGCTTATCTCTAGACATTCACTGTGATATTAGACTAACCTTCCAGTCATGGCTGATGAGTCAAATATGTCAATAAACTAGTGCTATTTAAAGAAGACCTTTTGGTGGGTATCAAGGGAAAATGTCATTGCTCCGAGCAGATAATAAGTTGGCTTCATTATATGTTTCCATTAAATGCTTTAAATTGGCATCATTCATGAATGTGACGGATTGCTTTCCAGCTGTTAAAAGTTCCTGTCACAAAAGAGACTTCCCATATTTCTTTTATATATTAGGAAGCATCATTGAAACTTAATGTCATGAATAGGGATGGGCATGGACAAAGAAAATGGAGGTTCTGGAGGTTTGTGGTTCATGGGGGTTCATGAACCATGAACCTCCACGAACCTTTCCATTTAATGAACTGGTTCATGGTTTTTTAGGTTCATGGTGCAGTAGAATGGCCCCTCTGGAGTCTAGAGACACCAAACTCACACCATGTCTCCAGTGGACTCTCCTCTACCCACCCTCCAAGTTTGGTGACAATTGGATTTGGGGGGTCGCGTTACAGCTCATCAAAGAAAGTGCCCCCAGGAAAGTGCTCTCTTAGGAGTGTGTCAAATGGACCCCCTGCAAGCTAAAGACATCAAACTTGCAGAGGACCTCCCTAGGATGCCCTCTACCTGCCATCCAAGGTTGTTGAGGATTGTCAGGGGGCACTTAGTGCCCCCCCTAAAGCAGGTGCCCCCAGGAAAGTGCTCACTGGGGAAATCACAGCTGCAAGTTCAGGAATCAGTACTGTGTCAAACGGACCCCCTACAAGCTAGAGCCATCAAATTCACAGAGGACCTCCCTGGGCTGTACCATCACATTGGCTGGGCCAGTCACAAAATCT